>NC_022031.1:63679954-63687233 GCF_000317375.1 Microtus ochrogaster | reverse complement strand
ATATATATATATATATATATATATATATATATATATATATATATTCGTCTACATTTTTTCATCTTCCTTATCTAAATTTTCTGGGATTTATTCTAGAAACAGGGGTTTAAAAAATTGGAGTTTTGAAATGATTTTGGTTTATTATCAAATGTCCCTCCATGAAGACTTTAGTTTCTTTCATTAGTACACAAAGGCCCCACCCTCTCAAGTTCTGTATCAGCCTTACATTTTATGCTGTACCCTGGATATTAGCCCATTTTTTTAATTAGCGTAATAAAACTCCTGTGTAAACTAACTCTGTAAGGGAAAGTGGATTCATTAGCTCATGATTTGGGAGATTCAAATGCAATGGCACAGTGTCGTCTTGATCCTGATGAGGGCCTCTTGGCTGATGGCCAGAGCACAGATGAAAGCCCACAGCACACCACCCAGCAGGAAGCAGGAGTGAGTCAGGAGTCGGCTTCACTCTCATGACAACTTGGTCTTAACTGAATTAACAACTTCTGAGCTCTGGGGCAGCACTTTTAGTGAGCTGAGGACCAACAAGCGGCCTCCTCCAGCACCCTGATAACGATTTCTAAAATATAATCTGCTAAGAAGTTCATTACACAGTTCTTATCTTTATGGGTAGACACAAAAATGGCAAAGTGAATTCTTATTAAAGGTCATTAGAAAGTGTGTTTAGAATAGTTAATGAGGATTTTGTGAAATAAAACAGCAAATGTGTGCTAGTGTCCTGACCACATGTGCTAAATTCATCAGTGATATTAGCTTCATCATCCAGTACTTTCTAAGTGATTAGCCTAAACCAGACTCGTTCCAAAAGCATGATAAAAATTAACTTAATTCAAGTTTCTACTTTAAAACTCTTATATTCATTTTAAAGTGACCATGGGAAGTGATGGCCTTCATCATTACATTTGCATACATGTATGTCTATTACATTTTGCTCCTAGTCACAAGACTAGAGCATTTTTCTAAAAACTCTCACATAATTTTGCCTACTTATGCTTACTGATTTATTGATCTCTCCGAGAACGTTCCTCTACAGAAAGAAATTTTTCATGCATTAGAGTTTGGATGTAAACACAAACCCAAGTGTTTTAACATTTAGTCCCCACCTTGTGTTGCTGCCTTGGGAAGTCTTCAGGATGAGGGGTCTGGCTGGAAGAGGAGGCTCACCAGAGGGTGGGTCGTATGGGTTATAGTTCAGCCCTTGTACCAGAGGAATCTGTCTTGTGCACTGAGAAGTGAGCAAATCTCTTTGTATTCCTGTAGCCATGGAGACACTTGCTACCCTGCCTTCCTGCCACAATGGACTGGGTGTCCTTATACTGTAAGCCAAAATAAATACCCCTCACTTATGCTGCTTTTGGTCAGGGATTTTGTCACGGTGATGAGAAATGTAGTTAATACATCATATATTTAGGATTTGTTTTTTTGCTATCAAGGTCAGAGACCTTTAAGACCATGTTTATTCTTGGCTTAATATCCAATGCTATGTGATGTTTTCATGGTTCAAGGCATACATCCCATGGAATCCCAACTTGATCAGTTTTTATGTCTGGGAAAGCCAACTTTATGACTTAAATAAATGGTTGGAGACTTCTTAGAGTCCTTACATGGTCTATTAGTCAGCAAAGATCAAGTTCAAAACAAGCCTGAATAGGTAGGGGACCTTGTCTCAAAGAGAAAAGCTCTGAAGATGGAGCTTGTGGTAGAACAATTGTGTAACACACACCTGACTCTAGGTTTTGTTCCCATTGTGAGATGGGGAGAAAGCATCCCAGATACTGAACTTACTAGTACCTTTATCTTGGACTTTTGAACTGGAACTATGAGAAAAATAATTTCTCTTTCTTGTGATATACATGAGATCATGGCAGCCTTTGCAGAATAAGTCAATCTCTGGAAAAACAGATTTTGTGTTTGGTGGGCCAGGTTCCATTTCTTTAGAGTGGTATTCCATATTGGCAGTTGAAATTCCTTATTCACAGAATCAAAATCTGTGGGGCCAGCTTTTCTGTTTAGTAAGGGAGGGCCTCATTTAATGCCTATAGGGTCAGATTCCATGGCTCAAAAACCAGTTTCCTATGAATAGAAATCCCTTTCCAAACCTGAGGGTAGCTGAAGGCCAGGTTGTCTTGTTTTATAATATAAGGACCAGGTCTATTGTCCAGAAACAAGAAGAGCAACTACACTTATGCTTGAGGTGGAAGAAATGACTTATCTCCAAGTTCATTGCTGGATCTTGCAGATCAGTTTGAGTTGCCGCATTGAGACGACATTGTGATCAAAGTAACTCAAGAGCAGATGAGATGAGAAGTTTGGAGACTTGTTAGGAGTTTTGTGCAGGACAGTAAGGCATGCCTCCAATGAATAAAGTGGAATGGAATAGTTCGAGACAAATATAAACTATTTTAGCCTCAAGTTTCTGATCATTCATGTTCAGCTCGGGTATGTAAACAAGTACTGAGTACCAACAGGGAGGCAGGTGCTTTGCGAAGCCTACTTGTGCAGGATATGATTTAATTTCATGAGCTGGGTCTTATTATTTGTTAAATGATATTTTTTGCAAAGATTCCTAGCAGGTATATAAGCAAGGATATTAACTTCTACATTCAATATGTTTTAAATGATAATAGACTATGTCTGAGTTGTTGAATGGGCCCCAAGTGAGACGTTTGTGCAAATTGTCTGACTGCATAACCAGACTCAAATCGCCTCAATGATCTAACATCCTCCACAAGTCTACATTTGAACTGCAAAGTAATCTTACTGCACATAGTAATGGCATACCTAAGTAGTTCTCATATAAATAAAAAACAAGTTCTATTCAACTCCAGAGGTATGACTTTATAGCACGAACACATTGTGATATTTATAATTAGCTAGAGCAAAGAATTTAATCCCTGAAGCTTTTTAAGAAATTAGCTAATTAATCTTCACCATATCCTTTAGAGAGAGATAAGTGTATCCTTTCTGCAGAGAGCTTCTGTCAAGGGATTCTAAATGCTTTATGAATATTATATATGGTGATAAGCAGGCTCCAGGCACTTCAGATACTAGCTGACATCGGGGATATTAAAATTCACTCATGCATTGTGCAAATGTTTATTTAGTGTCATTACTGAAAACCTATAATCATGGAGCTGATGCCCCAGGAGAAGAGACTGCCTCTTCCTGATTGAAGGCAGTGGAGTGGATAAGCAGGGAGGTCTTTAGGAAGGACTACTAATCCTTCTTGACTCCTTTATCCAAATATACAATTTGTCTTATGAAGCTGTTTCTCCAAGCACAAGGAGACACTTGGCTGCCTTGAAGTTATGTAGCCCTCAGTGTTTGCAGTCCTGTGGTCTTGAGAGCTTGTGACACTGCCCATTGTAAAGCTCCCATTCACCTTCAGTCCTGTTCCAGTCTGAGCAAAGAATGAAACATCTCACCCAGACTCTGGAAAGTTTTCTGGTACCAGAGTCCTAATGATTTGTTGAAAACCGTGATTGTGCCTTATCTTTGCTGACGTTACCTAGGCACAGAGTCTTCAAGGGGACATTTGTGCCAATGACTTAGAAAGGGAATGTTCTGGTGATTTCAGTCTATGGTCATCTCGTTACTTCATGGTAACCACCACACAAAAACAGACACAGGAAGGGTCTGGGAACAAGACATATGCCCAATGAGCATGCATCAGTGGTGTACTTGCTCCAAATAAGCCCCACCTCTAATTTCTTTCTTATTTTTAGATGTTCTGAGAGGTTTTTACTACTAACTTTTGATTTTCTTTAGAATTTAAAGAGTATGATAATATTCTTTCACATTTAGTAACTTAGCCAACAGTAATATAAAAACCTGAATTTTAGTACCTCCGTTTTTTGATCAATGCATTGATCTCACCACAAACTAAATCAACAACAGCAAGAAGCTAAGACTGGGAAAGACCTCCTAAATCGTAAGTTCATGGTCCCCAGTTAATGCTGACTCTTCCCTGTTGATTAATGAACGGAAGGAAGCTGTAAAGCCAGACTGAATCTGAAAACCTTCCAGTCACATATAAAGATAAAAAAAATTACCTCACATCTAGACAAAATTTGTATTTTACGTTTAAAAGTTGTATTTCTGAAATCCTGATCCTAAATCTTTTTTTTTCACCTCCAATTTTCTATCACCTAACCATAACCCCATCAAATTATGAGTCCATTGGTAGATCATCCATTGGCAGATCATCCATTGGTAGCATTAGAGCCGTCGTGATCCAATCACGCCTCAGCAATTAAATTTACTATCTAGAAACCAAAATTGCAGCATATGAGTTTTTATTGGAGAGCTTTATATGGCATAGATGTTACCTATTATATGTCCACATATGTCGATTCTTGGACTTGACTTATGAGAGACTTTCCAATGAGAGACCATGTCCACAACAAGGCATCTCTGGGTGGGGCTTAGGTTTCTCTCACTGGCAGAGTTTATCAGCAGCCAGCAACTCCAGTGCCCAGAGCCTGGTACAGTGGCATGGCAAGGGGCATCTAGGGACAGAATCAAGACTTCTACAGCCCCCCTTGCTGTAGAAGTGCACGCAAATGCACTTGCTTCTTATGCTGTTTCCAAGACATGCACAGCTCCTTCTGGCCTGTATTCAATCATAATTTATGGGTAAACATACACTCAGAAGGTCAGGGACTCAAAACAATATTTCCTGAGTCTAACTGTGGGGTTTGTTAGATACTCTATGGCTTGGAGCATGGGGGTGCATAATTACCCAAGTGTTGTGTTTTGAATCTAAGAGGAAAATGGTCAGGAATTCCATATAGCCTTTTCTGTCCTAGTAACACTTCTTCCCTAGGCAAAGCAGAAAATCTGTGAAGATTCTTTCAGAATATGCTCTTCCTATTTTATTCTCTAGAATTGGAAAGATGAGCAGTGTGTGAGTCTGTAAAGCCACTGGCGCAACCATAACTGCAGGACAGTTCTCTGCTTATCTTCTGACCACCATTCATTGCTTGTACAGGGTCAGTGGAGGGAACATGCGTATGTGTAGTCTCCCTGTGTCAAAACTCTCTTTGATTGTTTTGTTTTGTTTTCCAAGACAAGGTTTCTCTGTGTAACAGTCCTAGGAACTAGTCTTGAAGACCAGCCTGGCCTTGAACTCACAGAGATCCACCTGCCTCTGCCTCCCAAGTGCTGGGATTAAAGGCATGCAACACCACCGCCCAGCTTGAGCTTTCTCTTTTATGATATAAGTATCTGATGGTCTCCTTGGGAAAATGATTGGAAACTACGATTTTCTATGGTATAGTTGAATTCTTTATTCTGGGTTATTTACCCTCTCTTTTAATTAATGAATGTGAGAATCATATCAGGTATGATAACTGGGCCTGTTTTCAATTTGTGGCTGTGTGTGTGTGTGTGTGTGTGTGTGTGTGTGTGTATGTGTCCTGTTGGTTACATATATGACATTCTCATTGCTCTGAATCTTCTGCAGTCTGATCGGTCTGGTCTCCTTTAGTGCTTTATCATCTCGCCTCCTTAAGAAGCAGCATTCAAGCTCTGTTATGTGCTGTGTAACATCCTAATTTCCTTGGGCAGGTTATTAAACTTGGACTCACATCCATCTACACACAGTTCTGGAAGCAGGAGATTGGCTGGGACATCAGGTCCCCTTGACCAAGCTGTGTTGCACATCTCCAGCTGCAGTGAGAGTTGGTGCTGGCTTTCTTTCCTCTCAGAGGATTACCAGAGCCACAGGAAAGCACGGGACTATATTTCCTGTCCTTTGGCCCCATAGTCAATGATTGGCTGATACCGCAGCAGAATTTATGAGTCAATCTCTGTAGGGATGACTGAGAAGCCTGCAAAGGAGGGATGTGGGTGCACTGAACAGAAGTTTTAAGGGTGCTGTCTGGAAAAAAACTGACAAACTGAATGCAGGAGAATTTGCCAATTCTTCCAATGGGCACATGCAGTGCTGTGGCAACAGTCCTCAGGGTCAGACTGCTGTGCTTCTGACATGGTGTAGGCCTCTGGGGAGAGCAGCAACCTCCACTGACTCCACAGACAGAATCACGTGGCTGGGGTCATCTGGCTGAGATCAAGCCTTTTATGCATTGCACAAACTGGGGGTCTTTCCAAAGGCGAGGTCTATTGGAGAGACTCCGCCACAGAGAGCATGTCCTGGAGGAAATCTCTGGGGGGGGGGAATGACCCTGGCCTCTTCTTCCTCTCACTGTGCTTCTTGGCTGTCAGGAGGCGATTCTTCCACTCACAGATCTGCCACAGAGCCCTGTGCAGCCAGAGGCAACCGGAACAACTGAGCAGGGAACGGGATCTCTGAACCTGTGAGCCAGCAGGTTTTCTCTGTATTTGCTCACAGTGACAGGAAAGTAACCCCAAATGGCATCTGAGCCTGTCTTCAAAACCTCTGTCCTTCTATTTCTTTAATTCTGGTGCTTCGAAGTCTACTTTTATTGTATAACTATCTTCATCTACAAATAAGTATCATTTTAAACATGATTTATTCCTGTCATAGAAATTGTAAGTTTGAAGATTTCAAACTGCACATATAATTATTGAGGTTTTGTGTAGGCACATAAAATTTTTTTTAGGATTACTGACAATATTTAATGATATGAATTTTATTGAGATATTGACAAGGCCAAGGAATTTTAAGAATCATACACAGAAAGTTGCAAAGTGGGTTCCTAGGTCTGGCAAGGCTTTCTGGGAGGACTGATGTCTGAGCTGGAGACGTGATGATGGTGATGCAAACTCTGAGTGGATACAGAGAGAGGGGAGCAATTAGACACAAGGATGAACGGATGCAGGGAGAAGAGCCAGAGAGGGAGAGGACAGGGATGATGTGAGGGGTCTCTACTAACTGACCTGGAACATAGTCAAAGGTCTGGCTCTGTGGGTAATGGTGGGCATGCCTACAGATGTGCTTCAGCTTGCTGGGATGGCTACAGATGTGCTTCAGCTCATTGGGCATCTACAGATGTGCTTCAGCTTGTTGGGCATGCCTACAGATGTGCCTCAGCTTGTTAGGCATCTACAGATGTGCTTCAGCTTGTTTGGCATGCCTACAGTTGTGTCTCAACTTGTTGGGCATGCCTACAGATGTGCCTCAGCTTGTTGGGCATGTCTACAGATGTGCCTCACCTTGTTAGACATGCCTACAGATGTGACTCAGCTTGTTTGGCTTGCCTACAGATGTGCCTCAGCTTGTCAGGCATGTCTACAGATGTGCCTCAGCTTGTTGGACATGTCTACAGATGTGCCCTAG
>NC_022031.1:63672115-63679854 GCF_000317375.1 Microtus ochrogaster | reverse complement strand
TGTTTGGCTTGCCTACAGATGTGACAGATGTGCTTCAGCTTGTCGGGCAGCTACCGATGTGCCCCAGCTTGTTTGGCTTGCCTACAGATGTGCCTGCCCTTCCATGAGGTTGCCCTGACTCCACTTGATGTTCAGCTGTGGGTCTCCATATCAGTTGCTAGTTTCTGGTGACACTTCTCAGATGGTATTTGGGCTAGGCACAGATCTATGAGTATAGCAAAATCCAAGTTTTGTTTGGTTCTATTTTGGGTCTCTGGGCTGTCCAGCCTCTGGTTCCTTGACAATCAGAAAGTGTCAAGTGTGCTCTCTCTCAGGATGTTGGACCTCAAGTTGAACCAATCATTGTTCACTCCCACAAGTTCTGTGCTTCCTTTACCCCAGCACATCTTGGAGGCAAGACAGGTTGCAGGTTAAAGGCTTTGTGGCTGGATTGGTGTCCCAGCCCCACTGTTAGAAGTCTTGCCTGGTTATAGAAGACGGCCAGTTTAGGCTCCGTATTCCTGATTACTAGAAGTCTTTGCTAGGGACACTCTCAAAGATTCTAGGGAGTTTTCCTGCACTAGGTTTCCACACTGATCCCCAAATGCTCCCCAGTTCCAGTCTTCTCTCCCAGTAGTTTGTCCCTCTACGACCACCCCTGCCTGATTCTTCCTGTTCTAATCCCCACCTACCCAAATATTGTCATTCTTCCCAATGTGTCCAAAGGAGAAAGCCAGGACTCATCTTAGACTTTTTCCTCTACCCTTCCTCTGCCCCATTTTTCACCCATAATCACTTCCAAGCATTTTCTTTGGAATCCACCTTCTCCTTTCTACCCAATATTTGGGCCCCTCCTTACTCCTCCCGTGTGCACTCAGAGCTTCCTTTGAGTATATCAGACAACTCTACGGTTCATTCCAGCTAGCTTAGTGTGGACTCTGCCCTAGGCACCAAGGCCCGACGCCATTGGCAATCTTTGAGTGGCAACACAAATAAATCTCCTTCAACAGGAAAATGATGCTATTTTCAAATGTTCTCAACTCAAAATGTCTAAGAAATGTTCACAAGAAGATGTGAAGCAGCCAGATGAAAATAAAAATCTATAGTCATCAGCCTACAGACCCATAGAAATTGTAGCATTAGATAATGCCACATATGGATAATATTAGCATATAGGAACAAGCGATAATGAGAGGTGAACCAGGGTCATCATTCAGAGAACGGCATTTAGAAGGCGAGAATAACTAGAGAGTTCTGTGAAGAAGGCTGAGAAAAACGGCATTGTAATTTAGAAACACAGGCTGGCTCAGAGTTCAAGAACGAGGGAGCAACTAGTAGTGCCCAGAACAACAAACAACGCTGTCCGCTAGTGGTGACCACCACTGCTTCCTCACCCCAGTGTGCAAACACTGCACTGCTAATTTCGTGTGAAGATTCATCGTCTTTTCAAGGTCGTTGGGGCTGGCAATGATGGTCTTTGTGGAGCACATTCCTCTTGTCTGAACCTTGTACACATAATACCTCATTACCATTTTTACAAACAGGGAAACTTGCCCATTCTATTGCTGCCTCCTCACCCCTGAAACAAAACACCACCCAGCATAAGGTAGGGAAAGGTTTGTTTTGATTTCAGAAGTTTCACCATGTGGCAGTTCTGTGGCATGGCAGAGCAACTCAGTTCATGCTGGACCAAGTGGATGGCAGCAGATGCCCACATGGTGGTGAAAACCAGGGGAGCAGGCTAGAAGCAGGGACAGTTTAACAGTCAAAGTCTGCTTCTGGTGACCTACTCCCTCCTAAAGGTTCCAAGACCACCAGAATAGCCCCACCAGCTGGCGACTGACCATTCAGAGCAACAAGATTTGACGAGGGGAGGGCATTTCAGGCTCAAACTGCAATACCCATAGATGAGCTGAATGAAGACAGAGTGTTCTGAACTTGCAACATAGAGTCAATGCTTAGGGTCCCATGATTTTACTAAGGTAGAAGCCCAAACCAAATAAACCAATAAAATGTGAGCTTAATTTATGCACAAAGTGGCAGAAAAAGAAAAATTGTATCCCCAGCACGAAATGGCTTATAACAAAGTAGCCATCAGTGGTTAATGGTTTAAAAGCCCCAGGCACTTGCAGCTCCCTAGTCCTGCTCCTGCTGTCTGCAGCCAGGTGGATGTCTGCACAGAGCCCCCGCGGGAGGAAGTGCCTTCTCTGGTCCTCTCTCTGCCCTTCCCACGGCCCTCCAGCAGTACTACTGTATAGTGCACTGCAACTGTCTACTCAAAGGTGTCTCCCTAACTTGTGGGCTTCGATAAGGATCGTTTTCCCACCATTCTTTATCCAGAGCTGTCAGCTGCCTGGAAGGAAATGAGCATCAATGTGTATTCAGAGAGAACTAGTTTCCAGAAGCATATTTTTTTTTCCCAATTTGTAGTGTAAGCTGTGGCTCACTTTAGCAGGAAAAATTGAAACAGTTTATTATTCAGAGTTTAAAAGCAAAAATACTAAATGACCAATTAAATATCCCCAAAGCATGTATGAAAATATCACAATGAAACTTCTAATTATATCCATCCATTTTGTGTACATGTACATGTTCACGTAGGGGTGTGAATATGTCTATATGTGTAAAGACCAGAGGTTAATTTTACATGTCTTCCTTATTCACTCTCTGCCTTGGTTTTGTTTGAGGCAGGTTCTCTCACTGAACCTGGAGTTCATGCATTTGGCTAAGCTGGTTAGCAGCCAGGGAACTCCAGGGATCGCCTATCTCTGTTCCCCCTTGAAGCTGGAATCACAGACATGCTGCTGTGCGCAGCTTCATTACGTGAATCCTGGGGACCTGAGCATGGTCCTCCTGCTTGTGTAACAGGCCCCTTACTGAGTCATCTCTGTAGCCCAGAAATCTTTCATTTTGCAGAATTAATGTGCTCCTGTAAAAAGGTTGCAAAAAGAATACCTGAGGGGTTGGAGAGAGGCCTCGGAGTTTAAGAGCATGAACTGCTTTTTGCAGAGGAGTAAAATATGGTTTCCAACATCCATATCAGGAGACTCCCAATTACCTGTAACTCCAGAGCCAGGGAGTCAGTGCCTTCCATGGTCTCCACAGGCACTGCGCTCGTGTGTACCCTACATACACGTACATGCAACTGAATTCTTTTTTTTACATTTTTTATTGATATTTATTGAGCTCTACATTTTTCTCTGCTCTCCTCCCTGCCTTTCCCCTCACCTTCAACCCTCTCCCAAGGTTCCCTTGATCCCAATTTACTCAGGAGATCTTGTCTTTTTATACTTTCTACTTCCCATGCAGATTAGATCTATGTAAGCCTTTCTTAGTGTCCTCATTGTTGTCTAAATTCTCTAGTATTGTGGTTTGTAGGCTGGCTTTCTTTGCTTTATGTTTAAAAACCACCTCTGAGTGAGTACATGTGATAATTGTCTTTCTGTGACTGGGTTACCTCACTCAAAATAATGTTTTCTAGCTCCATCCATTTTCCTGCAAAATTCAAGCTATTGTTATTTTTTTAAAAACTAAGAGACAAAAGTCAAATGAAAAGAAAGTTTAGGAAAGAGCTTCGGTTTGTCAGGAAGGCTGTAGGAAGGATTGCTTAGAGACCGGGCTGCTGACTTCGTCTTTCCTATTCTCTCCTTATAACTTACATGAACAACTTCTTTGAATTATTTTTTAAGTTAGAGCATAAAGCATTGGGCTTCGCCATATATTTTCTTGCATATGCATCATTATCCTTTGTTATAATTTGTGCTCCTCTTCCTTGCAGTCCTCCAGCCGCTCTGCCTTTCTGTTGGAGTTCCTTCTTCTCTGTACGTGGTGTCCCTCTCCTGTACATGGTCCTCCCCCCAGTACCTGGTCCTCCTCCCCTGTACATGGTGTTCCTCCCCTGTATGTGATGCTCCTCTCCTGTACATGATCCTCCCCCCATACGTGGTGCTCCTCCCCTGTACGTGGTGCTCCTCCCCTGTACGTGGTGCTCCTCCCCTGTACCTGGTCCTCCTCCCCTGTACGTGGTGCTCCTCCTCTGTATGGGGTGCTCCTCCCCTGTACGTGGTGCTCCTCCCCTGTACGTGGTGCTCCTCCCCTGTATGTGGTCCTCTTTTCTCCACCCATGCCGCAAATAGTCCATTACTCTCTGTTTTCCTCTTCCCATCCCCCTTAATAGAACTCTGCCTTCCCTCTCATATTCCTGACAATATTCACATTCATGTGTGTGCACACACACACCACATACACTCACACACACACACCACATAACTCACACACACCACATACACACACACATACCACACCCATACACACGCTCACACATCACACCAATCACACATCATACACACACATACACGCATTCACACACCACATACACACATTCACACACCACACACACACACATTCACACATAAAAACATCATGCATACCACACACACTCACACACAATACATGCACACACATGAATCCAGACTTGTAGAGAGAAAGGATGTAGCATTAGCCTTTCAGAGTCTGCTTTATTTCGCTCCACATATGCTCTCGAGTTACATGCATCTTGCTGCAAGTATCAAGATTCAGTTTTTCTTCACAGCTGAATTAAATTCCATTGCATATTTATATGCACCACATTTTCTTTATCCTATTATTGATTGATAAAAATCCTGTTTCTTAGTTCTTTGAATAGTGCATCAATAAGCTTGACTGTGCAACATCCCTGGTATGTTGGCTCAGATTTTTTTCAGATACGTACTAAAGACTGGGTTCACATTGCAATTCTCTTGTTTAGCCTTTTGGAAACAACCATAGCTGTTTCAACATTGGATGCATGAGTTTGTATTCTCTATAGCAGTGAATAGGTTCATTCCCCACACCCCCACAAGCACCCCTTATCTCTTGTCTTTGCCATACTCTATTGGGGTGAGGTAGGATCTTACAGTAGTTTTAATTTATTTCTTTGTTAAGGCAGTTGAACACTTTTAAAGAACATTCCTTTGCCATTTGTATAGACAGAGGCTGTTTGTTCATTTCCTGGCCACCCAGATTTGAAATAGTCACACAGAAATTGTATAAATTACAATGCTGCTTGGTCAATAGCTTAGACTTCTTATGAACTAACCCTTACATCTTACATTAACCTATTTCTATTTTCTATGTATCGCCATGAGGCTAGTGCTTTACCAGTAAGGTTCTGGGGTGTCTGTCTACTTCGGCAGCTACATGGCCTCTCCCTGACTCTGCCTTCTTTTCTCCTCTATTTCTGCTTGGAATTCCCACCTTGCTCTATTATGTGCTGCCATAGGCCTGAAGCAGCTTCTTTACTAATCAATGGTAATAAAACCTATCCACAGGATACAGAGAGGAATCCCACATCTCTTTTGCATCTCTCTCCTTGATAACCATCTCTTCAGCTCATCAGTGTGTTCACTGGCTGCATGGTTTATTCTGGTATTTAATTTTTCAGTAGTTACAATCAAGATATTAATATCCTGTTTGCTGTACAGCTATGAAAGTTTTTAACCCATTCTGAAGGCTGCCTCTTCACTCTCATGACTACTTCCTTTTTTGTACAGAAGATGTTTAATTTTATGTTGGCGGATACTAAATCAGCGCAGTAAGACCTGTGGGTTTTCTAACTACCGGTAATTCAATTTCCAGGAAATAAATCAGGGGAAAAAAATCTCATCCATGAAATTCCTTCTTTAAATTGATTGTCTATAGGGTTGTTCCACCATTATGATCCCTCCACACTCACATCTATGTACCCATTGCAATCAACAAATGTCTCTCCCTATATTATATAAGCATAAAGCGAAGCCTACATTTCAATCCCTTCTCTAGATTCTATCAGTGGAATCATCTTCCATTAAGCAGAAGATATGAGCCCTGCCTGTTTTCGGAACCCACACCCTAGGCTCAGGTCTCCAGATAAAAAGTGGGTTTGGATCTGAGGTTGCCAAAGCAACAGAATGTCCATTAACCAGACTGGAAGGATCCTGAGTCATTGCTCTGAAGGATCGCATTTAACGTATAAATAAAATAGATCCCTGGCATTCTAAAATGGTTTAGATAATAGTTCCTCCGTATGGCAGAGATGGATTGGAATTCAATACTCTCCCACGTGGCCATCAGCTGCTGAAATGCTCCAAATACCTTCATGTCAGTCTTGCAGCAAGTCTGAGCGCTAGCATCTAAAATTACATTTTTTCCCCTTTGCTTTCTCTCTTCCTGGCCTTCACTACAGATAAGTTGGAAGGAAAATACATCTCGTCCCTCCCTTCAACTGTCTGCAACCTGACACTACGCACAGTGGCACAGAGCCTGTGTTGCAGGAATACGATGTGGGAAAACAGTTTTCAAAATGCTCGCTGTCTAGATAAAAAGAAAGCTAAAAATGTGTTTGGTTACTACTTTGTAAAGCCTATTGCATTTGGCTGTGAATGAGAACCTAATTGTCATCTGTTTCTAGTGGAGCCTTCCTTGAACATTACACTGTCATGAAAATAAGTCATCGATAGCATAATATAATTCATGTGGAAATCATTAAAAGAAACACAGACCTGCAGCTTGTTTAATAATTTACATGTCATCTTTTAAAATTATGTGTGTACAAGAATGTGTGTGTGTGTGTGTGTCCACGTGTGCATGTGTGTGTGCGTGTGTGGTTTATGTTCAGGCACGTGTGCTGTGAACACCCTGTAGATGTCAGAGGCCAGTTGTGGAATCCATTCTTTCCTCCACTTTTACATGGGCTTTGGGATTAAACTCAGCCAGGATTTCATGTGGTCCCTTTACTGGAAGAACCACATCATCAGCCCTACATTCCCTATACTTTTTATTTATTGTTATTTTATGTGTATGAGTGTTCTGTCTGAACGCATGCATGTGCATCATGTAGGGACTGGAGTTATGTGCAGTTATGACTCAGCTTGTGGATGCTGGGAACTGAACCCGGGTCCTCTCAAGAGCAGTCAGGGCTCTTGGCCACTCAGTCATCACTCCAGCCTGCCTGTGTTCCCTCTTGATAACCCCTTAGACGAAATAAGGAGAGCCACTGGTACATAAAATGCCATGTCTTGATAGTAAAGGGACAGGGATGCTTTTACTCAAGTGGTACAGATAGTTCTAGTTTCCAACAGTAGTGTTGGATTGCTTTCCTGTTTTCATTTATAATCTAAAGAATTTCCTTATCACCCATACTTGTTCCCATAGGATTAGCATAAGCCTATTATACTCACAGGGCAGAGAGACCCACAGGAGAGAGACCAGTCTTAGGCTGTACTTACTGACAAAAGAATATATTCCTCTGTCAATACGGAGCACAAATAGGACAATTTTTTTGTAAACTCAGTACTATTCATCTCCAGCACCTCGCTTGCTGCTGTGCAATTTCAAAGACCAGGATTTCTTTGAAGGGTTGGCTAAACTTTCTAATGATTTTCAATATCTTTTTGATATGCAACTGTCAAAGGAAAGACTCTATTCCAGTTGTTCAGATAAGGAAATCCACAGTTCATAAGGTATAAATACAGAAAGCTGCAATATTAACAGTTAGCAAAGCACAGCTCCAATCAATACCTCCCCTAATCAAGTCTTATGCTTCTGGCCTTAGACTTAATGAAGTTCAGGACTCGATCCCTGGACTCCACAGGTCTGAGTTCACTGCATCTGCCTGGTTTCTACAGCTCTTCTTTCTTTAGGTGCTTATTAATCTGGAGTTCATTGGAATTATATGAGAGGCTTTAACTCTCTCTCTCTCTCTC
>NC_022031.1:63649947-63672015 GCF_000317375.1 Microtus ochrogaster | reverse complement strand
CTCTCTCTCTCTCTCTCTCTCTCTCTCTCTCTCTCTCTCTCTCTCTCTCTCTCTAGGGCTCTTCGGAATTGCGTGAGAGGCTTTAAATCAGTCTCAGTCTCTCTCTCTCTCTCTCTCTCTCTCTCTCTCTCTCTCTCTCTCTCTCCTTTTCTCTCCACACCCATACACCCACACACTTTACATATATATATATATATGTGTGTGTATATATACTACATATAGATTTATAACCACATGCTAGCTGAACTTGAATCTGAACGTGAAGTATAGGCCTTTATATATATTTTTTAATTTTGTGTGTGTGTGGGGGGGTACTTTATTATTTGGGCTACCTGCTCCAGACTGATTCCGAAACTTATTTGCAAACTGTAGTAAATAGTTTATCATGCTTCCAAGTTCTGTAAGGAATGGCACTTACTGTCTTGGAATTCTTCTGGATATCTGTGATATCTGGGGTTTGAGCTGAGACCGCTAGGGGTGTCTCAAGGAACTGGGGGCTGGAGTCATCTGGTGGAGTTCTTCCTGACCATTCCGATATTAATAACTAGACTGGGTTGATGTCAGGGCCCTGCTCAATTGGACCTCAGTCAGACACCTCCTTACTCATCCCTTTCAGTATAATATGGGCTTTCTTAGAGGATGGTAGCCCAAGATCACCAAGCTTCCTCTGTAGAAGCTCCTAACTCCGGAACAAATAAACACCGTTGGAAAGCGCCGCTGTAAGACCTTTTCTGCACCGGGCCTAAGGAAGCACAATCTTTGAGGTCCAGGAATAAAGAAAATCTGAAAGAAAAATGACAGTTCACCTGTGGTGACATTTTGAAGTTGACATATCCTGACATATACAACCTGCATCTGGAGCTGAAACCAACCAAACTCATTCTTTGTAACCACTAGAAACAGAGCAGGACTGGAGTTGGGCAATCTCCCTACATTTTGTCTGGGATGTTTCTGGCTTGCCATCTGATAGTGCCACCGTGTGTAAGCACTAGAACTATGAGCTAAGTACCACCAGGGAGGATCATTTTACCGCTTAGGAAAACTAACGTTTGAGGGTTTAGCCACTCACTAAGTCACAAGATAACAAAGTAACTAAGCAGTCTTGGGCAGATCGCCAGACCCAGCGCTTTCATTCCAAACTGAACTATTAATTCCTTCCTATGAGGAATCCAGGAACTGGGGTGGCAGGTGGGGATTGGGGGGTGTTCAAGCAGAATTCTGCTTTCACCACTTAAGATTCCTTCTTTCTACTTGTGCCCCAGCTTCTGACCTCGCCCCTTGCCTGTACAGGACAAAGCCTTGACTGGTCTGTCCTGTAAGGTGTCTTGTGGTGCCATGGTCCCTTTGGCATGAGGCTAAGGGCGTGCCAGAGCCAGGAAATGCTCCCAGGCAAGGGGAGCTGCATCGTTGCTAAGTGCAGGGATGAGTTGGATCCCCAGTGAGGCGCAGTCAGCCCGTGGGAAGGGGGCGGCGAGAGCCAGTGTGCTGAAGCCGAGGGGCGGGAGAGGGAGGGGAGTCCGTGCTGAGCGGAAGGCGGGGCGCGCGGAGCGAACACCCACTCGAGTCCGAGCGCGGGGAGGCAGCAGCTGAGACAGCGCCAGGTCGGAGCCGCTGCATCCTGCCCAGTCGGTCTCTGCCAGTCCACTTCGGGGCTCCAGAGGATGGAGGATTCCCGGGAGACCTCGCCGTCCTCCAACAACTCCTCCGAAGAGCTCAGCTCTGCCCTGCAGCTGTCCAAGGGCATGTCCATCTTCCTCGACGTAAGTATAGATGAAGCAGTTAGGTGGGCGCCTTGGACATCACCCCTGGGAGAGAGGGAGGGTCGGGCGCAGCCGCTGGCTGCTGGTGTTGTGCACTCAGACCTCCACCCAAACTATCTCCTGTCCGTTTTCCCCCAGGGGACCCTAGGCTAACGTCAGAGAAAAGACTGCAGCCCAACTTGCAAAAAGAGCTGTCCCAGGCTTGCGGCTTTGATTACAAGCCTTCAGGAGACCAAAAAGTTCAATGTCCCAGCAGCCTGGGCTTCTGCCAGGGATGGAGGGGTAAGAGGAATCTGCATTGGTCGGTATAGGATTTACCCTGGCTCATTCCGGTTTGCTAATAGGCACCTCCGTTTGTGCTAGCGAGCGCTGATGGAAGCCTTAGAAATTGTGTTGTACTCACCGCCCCCCCCCCCCCCCCCCGCCTCTCCCAGCTGCTTCCAAAGACAAATTCATTGAACATATTTGTTTTTCGTTTTACAACGGTAGCCAAGGTCTCTTTTATGTGATGATTGTTTTCCTTTTGGTGCCCCCTCCCTTCCCCATCATTCTCTTCCCCTGAGAGTCTAAATTGTAATGGTTCTCAATGCCTTCTCTTCTGGCTTTGGACTGTTTCCCCTTTGATCCCACTTGCTGGGGAATTGACTTCCGAGTCTCTAACAAGACCATTCTTTTCTTTCTGTGCTGTTTTTCTACCCTTGCGCTGTGATTTCTCTCTCTATGGCAGTTTTAGATCTTATTTGCTCCTGGATTCTGCTCCGATGTGTCCTTTGCTGGTTCAGTTCTCTGTGTTTCTCACCCCGCTGCCTTGTTAGCTTCCCTGGCTCTCCTGTTCCCCGGGGGGTCACACGCCTTCTGGGCTCTGGATCTCCCCACGGCCACTCACTTGTCAGATTCACTCTGTTCCAGCAGGTAGTAGTGTCAGGCTCAGTGGGGGCAGATCCAGCTTCTGGTGAGCATGCTGGAAAACGGGCATAGCTCGCCGCCCAGGAGCCCTGTTGGTCCCTGCCCGTCCCCTCTCCAAACCATAATTTCTTATTACAGTCCAAGCAAGTAGGAGGTGGGCCAGAAGCCAAATGCACTTGATTGTGAAAAAAAAAATGAAAATATGGGGAAATCAAATACTAGTATCATAATGGCCAGGCAGAGATTTTGATGATAATGGGGGGAGGGGGGGTCAGGGAAGCAAGGAGTCCTCACTTTGTCTTGAATAATCTAGAAATACATAACAATTAAATCTTGTATAGGACACTTGATTGAAGGTTCAGTCCCAGTTCCTGGAAACCTCCCTTCATCACCGTGCAGTTCCAACGCAAGATTTGGGGTATAGGGGCCAGACATTTTCTTCCCTCGAAAACACAAATCTCTGATTTTCACTTTTGGCAGCACCAAATTGTTAAAGTTTATTTTTCTTGGGAGGGGGGGAGAAAACGATCTTTAGACGGGTTCAGTCGATGCTTTCATTAGATAGTATTATTTCTTCATGCCCTGCAATTCAGGACATAGCCCTTGAGGGACTAAGCAGGATGAGTAAAGAGAAGACATGGGAAGCCAATCATCCCCACCCCCCGTGCCCCCCCCCCCGTTCCCTTCACCCCTCCCAACCTCCGGACCAGGAGGAAGTCAGGGCCTTACTCATCCAGAGCGGTGAGGAAGGAAACTTATGTAAGGCATGCATTCTGAGGGCAAGTGGGACCCGCATCAGTCTGGGCCTGACTTCTGCTCCGCCCTCCAAGGATACAGAGTGCTACCTTGTGATTTTTATCCTATGCATCTAACAAGTCCTGGTGATACTCTGCTCTGGTGAGGGACATATCAAAACTACATAAGGGGAGAGGCAGGCAGACAGAGCAGACCATTCTCATCTGAAGGTAACTTCAGTTTTCTAAAAATAAGTAAGTAAGTAAATAAATAAATCTCATTTATTACACATGCACGGCTGCTCCCCAGTTCTACAAACGGTGCAAGGGCTCTGCCCTGAAGGAACTTTCATCTTCGGACAGAGCTCCCCTGGCTTCTTAAGTCTGTTTCTAGAATTGAAGAAAAAAAGAAAAAGCCCCACCTGATTCCACAGGAGATGTGTGAACAAGCTTGTTTTTCAGTGAAATGTAGTCTCAAAAAAAAAAAAGTTTCACTGCAGTTGAATTTTTTTTCTTGGATAGAAAATATGTTGTTTACACATTTCTGAGTTATTCTGTGAAAAAATCTAACACTCTGGTGAATGGTGTGACATGAAAAAGGATTGGTTATTTAGGGATCTCTGAATTATTCATCTCTGGATCATGTTGCTTTTAGCAAAAACAAAATGTGAAACATAAATACATCACTTGATTTGATTAGATTCAGTATATTCTAGTAGCATTGCTAGGAATGGTTGCTGTCTGCACAAGGAAAATGTGGTGGCCATTACCTGTGCTAGGGCAGCAAAGGCATGAAGCCGCCGAGGGACTTTTGCACCTCACAGACTAATTTGCTAATCTGGGGAGAACCGAATCCTAGCATTTACACTCAAGTGTCAGTGAAACAGTCAGTCTTTAGACTTCTTCGAGAAGTTACTTTCACATCATTTGAGAATCCTGTTGATGACATGATTAGACTCAGCCAGCTGGTTAGCACCAAGAGATAAGTGGTTGACGTGAACATGAAAATCAGATTTCATAAGTCATTGCCTTTCATTGAATTTTCTTATCTCATACACAGAAGTAGCCATGAGTCTGACACTACCTAAGATTGTTGTCATTATGGGTGTGGTCTAGAAAACAAAGGGGTAAAGAGAACACATACAACACACATTTGAAGTATTGTAATATGTCAAGGTTTCATGTTAAATTAATAAACAGCTATAGCTAAATTCACAAACTAATACAGGAACTGCATAAGTATAATCCACATTGTTTCCCCCAATGTGGCAGAATTACAGATCACTTTATCGTAACTACTTGTGAATACCTACTGAGGGCAAATTAGAAGTGCCAGCATCCAAACAGGCTGGCATGCTACGGCTGGGCACATTGACACAGTGCATGCCTGCCAGTCGTGGGAGAGGATCAGAACTGACCCCAGTATACGAAAACACAGGAGGATCAGAAGGCTGACAATTACTTTTCTTTTCTACTGCTGTACCGCACGTCCCCACATTTCTTCATTCCAGATAATGGAGAATAAAGTCCTATTTAAGATGTGAGTCCCTGAAGCAGTGAGGTGCTCTTTTGGTTAATCTACTCTGCTTCTGTGCAGTGGGAGAACCTCCAGTGCTGCTCCTGACACAGGAGAAATTCCAAAAGAAATGAGCTGCATCTCCATTCATCCAGTGGTGTTGTCCTCTCCAAACAGATGGATTTCCCTTGGTTCTTCTTTGGTTCAGAGCTGGGCCTTGTGTGTGTTAGGCAGGTGTTCTACCTCTGAAGCACAACTCCAGCCTTTCCTTGCTTTTAATTGAGAAGTAAGAGGGCCTTCTCCATTTTACTGGCGAAGTGGGATTGAAGCTAGAAAGTCAGAAAAGAGTTACGGCTCTCCATTGTTTCCCCTCCATCTTGGTGTATAAATTCATGCAAGGGACATGGCCTGGAAGGTCAGAACTTGATGGAAAATTAGCACCAGCTTCCCCCTCTAAACACTGTTTCATCTGATGTTTAGCAAGTGCTTGTTTGTGTGAAAGGTGAGATGGGGGGAGGGGGAGTGTCAGAGCAGTCAAGGTTTTCTGACACCACGATTCTAGGATTGAATCTGCTATAGTCACACATCTCCTGTCTTTCCTGTCACCTGTGCACACCGGATTACTTGGAGATTGTCCATTTTGGAAAATGCCGAAAGCGAAAGACTAGACAGTACCGGCTTTTGCTATATTTTTTTTTTTCCACAAAGGATTTACCCTGGCAAAGCTGAGAAGAATGGAGTAGGATGTAATAATTTCATTTTAGACCTGTTTTCCACGGTCAACTTCCCTGCAGCCTGAGGGCAACCAGTGCTGTGGTACTGAACACCTACTGAGTGCCCAGGCCTGTGCACTGCCACTCATCCCCTAGCTCTTCTCTATACATCAGTCCATGCTCTGTATGAACGCTAGTCTCCTGCTGAACATCCCAGTTCCCCTGGGTCCTGCCCAGGGACTGAGAGCCCATCTTATCTTGAATCTTAACATGCATCCTGGTCTGAGGCACTTGTTGGTTCAGTAAATGGTGACTTCTCTGTGCTTGCAAGATAACATTATGTTTAAAGTCTGTCCCCAATAACTTAAAGTGAGAAATAAGGAATTCCAGGTATAGGTGCCAAAGGTTAACCTCTTTGGAGGTTAAATAAAAAGAAGACTCTGTACAATAATCCTTAAGTAGCAAAGTCCAGTATCCCTTGTATTTAAGCCTGTATTTATCCCTCGTATTCAAGCCTGGGCATATTTAAATTTATTTACCATGCCTCTAGTGCGGGCAGCTGCTAAGAGTAGCTGACTGAACTCCGTTCTCATCGGCAGAGCATTTTTTACTCATTACTTTGTGAGCTCTGAGGCAAAATTTGCAGAAGAGGCGGTTCTATCCATACTTAATTACAAGAATTTAATCCCATGAGCTACTGTCTTAATTTCATCTCGCCCAAGTGCCACCTCTGGTTGTTATTTATGCAATGAAATGATGGAATTCCCGAGTCCAACTCCTTGGCATGCGGTTGATTCTATTCCCGTCATTTCCCATTCTTGTGGACACAATAAGATTCAAAAGTCATTGGATTCACCTTCTTATTTAGCTTCTCTAGGATTGCAAATTATAAGCTCACTGTCCTTTAATTATGGCTAGAAACCAAATATGAGTGAGTACATCCCATGTTCCTCTTTTTGGGTCTGGCTTACCTCACTCAGGATAGTGTTTTCTATTTCCATCCATTTGTACGCAAACTTCAAGAATTCCTTGTTTTTTACTGCTGAGTAATACTCTAATATGTATATATTCCATACTTTCTTCATCCATTCTTCTATTGAAGGGCATCTAGGTTGTTTCCAGGTTCTGGCTATTACAAACAATGCTGCTATGAACATAGTTGAGCATATACTTTTGTTGTATGATAGGGCCTCTCTTGGGTATATTCCCAAGAGTGGTATTGCTGGGTCCAGGGGTAGGTTGATCTCGAATTTCCTGAGGAACCGCCACACTGCTTTCCAGAGTGGTTGCACAAGTTTGCATATAGGCATCCCCCTGAATATTAACCTTCATCAGGCGATGAAAGGAGACAGAGACAGAGACCCAAATTGGAGCACTGGACAGAAATCTCAAGGTCCAAATCAGGAGCAGAAGGAGGGGGAGCACGAGCAAGGAACTCAGGACCGCGAGGGGTACACCCACACTCTGAGACAATGGGGATGTTCTTTCGGGAATTCACCAAGGCCAGCTGGCCTGAGTCTGAAAAAGCATGGGATAAAACCGGACTTGCTGAACATAGCAGACAATGAGGACTACTGAGAACTCAAGAACAATGGCAATGGGTTTTTGATCCTACTGCACGTGCTGGCTTTGCGGGGGCCTGGGCGGTTTGGATGCTCAACTTACTAAACCTGGATGGAGGTGGGCAGTCCTTGGACTTCCCACAGGTCAGGGAACCCTGATGGCTCTTCAAGCTGATGAGGGAGAGGGACTTAATCGGGGGAGGGGGAGGGAAATGGGAGGCGGTGGCGGGGAGGAGGCAGAAATCCTCAATAAATAAATAAATTAAAAAAAAAAAACCTTAACATTGGAAGGCTGAATTCTGTCGTTTTATTCGGAGTTGTTTTTCCTATTTTAGTTCCTTGTATTTTTCATGTGCATTTTAAATGGATGTGTTTTGATCTTTAAAAAAAATATATTATTTTTAAAAATAAAAAAAAAAGATTCAAAAGTCAAACCTTTGAGCCAATCATAGTTAAGAGACGGGATGTGCTTGGCTGTAGCTTTTCAATTTTGGAAGACAGGAAGACGCTGTCCACTGGAAGAGTTGATCATTAAAGTCTCCACCAGCAACTACTCCAAGCAGTAGAAAGAATATGCATCGGTCGGTCTTACTTCGTACCATGAAGTCATCTTCTTTTAGTCATGAAGTTTATGAAATGGAGGAGCAGTTTATGTCTGACGGGTGGAGTGGCATCTGACCATCTGTTGCTGGGAAAGTTTCATGAGAGAGACTCGTGAGAAGTAACGTTGGCATTTTATAGTAGAAACCATCTCAGTAAAGATTAGGTTTAGCCATACCTCACTTCTGTGAGCTGGGAAGAATGAAGGGAGGATGCTTTTCCTACAATAGGATGAGGGCAAGTTTAATAGCGTGCACACAGCAGTGGTAAACAGGAGCTTGTGTTTTTAAACTGCTCGCTAAGAAGTGCCCATCTAAAGCTAAGGGTAGCTCCGGTCATTTAACAATAATTTAAGCTTACTCAGGAAAAACAAGATCCTCGAGGGCTCATTCTATATAATTAAACTTTGCGTTTGCAATACCGTAGATGGTCATTTTCTGCAGCTGTGTATGAAGTAAATTATGTCTTCCAGTTGGTTTTCTGCAGGTACCTACATCACATGGGGCTCATTTAATTGCTCCTAATCGAGGGAAACAACGCCTGTTTCGGGTTTTAATGTTTATAGTGTATTGATCTCTTACAATGTAGCTGGGGTTATCTTTTTAGGGTCTAGCCAGGGGTACAGAGAGTGCCACTGGTTTTTCTGAACCTCACAACACAACTTTCTGGAGTGTTGATTCATTTCAAGTTGTAAATTATATTCATTTCAAAAGGGGGCCATAGCAACTCCCACAGATGGGGTGGCTCTCACGTAAGAACTCCTAAGACCTCAGGGTTGTGAGGCCCAGTAGGGTATAGAGAAGGTGCGGCAGGAAGTGGCTCCTCCCCAGGCTGCAGAGTGCAGATCTTCTGTGCCACTCTGTTAGCTTTTGATGGCAGCTGTGGGCTCCCATCATCTAGAATCCAGGACCTCGCTGTCATGAGCCCTCTTCCACGTCTGTGTCTCTGAATCTCTGTCTCTTTATAAGGTCATCCATCAGGGCCCATACCTCATGAAGGACCCAATTCCAAATAAGGTCACATTCACAGGCACTAAGAAGCTAGAACTTCAACACCTGTTTTCAGGAGAAGACAGTTCAAGCAGCAGCGTATTTGATGACACACTGTCCAAGGGCAGCACCTTGCCTGTATCTTTCCAGGTTTAAATCCAAAAGCAATTAAAGAGTATCTTTCTCCTAACTGCCCATGCATGTACTATTGTTTATCCCTAAGGAGCTCCACACCCATCAAATGGCATTGGCAGAGAGATATATTCAGGCCTGCACACTCCACCCCGCCCTTAAACACAGACACCAAGAGTAGAGGAAAGACTAGTTTCTCAGGGAATAATTAGAAATCTTTACCATTGAGTGTTGGATACCAGATGGCCAAACAATTGCAGTGCATCCAAACACTTTAGAGAGGGTATAAGATAACACTATCACTATATTCAAGTAAGAATCAGTATAGATATATGGGGCTCCTATTTGTCAACCATTTGTTACTTTTCTGGTTTTATGTCCCATTTTATTGAGATAACAATTAACTGACATTAATGTGTATACATTTAAGATATAGATGTGTTGAGCTTTAACAATGAAATGTGTGAGTCCCTGTGATTCCCTGCGAGCATCAAGGTTGGCAGCAAAATGTTCTGCAGAGAGGCAAGAATGAAAACTTGGTTCAGCGTGACTTAGCCAAGCTGGTTTGAACTTCCAGAGTTCATCCAGGCAGTTTATTTTAGAGATATTTAAGTGCAGCACAATTCTGGATAAACGTTTCCTGGTAACAATATTCCATTCCCACGTATACAATAAAGCTTAAGACGTGACTACATCTTTGCAAAGCACTTGTGACCTCTCCCATGGAGACTTATATATAGCCTAAGGGCTTAGGATCTGGTGTGGTCTCCGACAGACATAGCATCAGTGGTGAGCAGCCTGAGAAGAACAGGTGATATCTCCTCTAACTATGGGTTCCCTTGACTAAGAAACTAAGCCAAATATAGAGGTCTAGAGAGGGAGAGCCTGGGATAAACAGTCTGGGGATTTGGGTGAGGTCTGGCTCTACAGGTAGCAAAGATCACCAGATCATTAACGACATCCACTCCCAATCTTCTGGGTGGAAAACAGGTAGACCTTTCCTCCATTGAGGAAACAAGCTGATTAACATTCCTGGTTTCTCTAGTGCTTATGTGTGAGCACTCCTGTTCTCTGCAATGAAACAATCACATTTGAGATAATTTAATATTTGTATCCTCAATGGTTTTCTTACATACTTTTATAATCCATAGCTCTCGGCCTTGACCACTGTTAGACAGCTTTTGATCTACTTTATGTCGCTAAGTAGTATCATTCATTTAAAAACTGGACTTATACCCAGGCATTTTTTCTGTCTCGGTTTTTCTATTCAACATAATTACTTTGAGATTCATCCACATTTTTACATGCAAGATATTTTTGTTATCGGATTCTTTTTAAATTGCCCACTAGCTCTTTTTTGTACTGATCATACATTTTGGTTCATCAGTTTACCTACAGATGGACATTTGAGCTGCTTCCAGGTAGGGGAATATTTAAAAATGAAGATCTCATTTGGAAAATATTCATTAACATTACAGTTTCATTTGCTTAGTGATAGATTGTGTGTGAATATAGCATGCATTTCAATATTTAGGAACTAAAGATATTCTTTCTTCCCCCTGCCAATCCTGGGGATTGAATCTAGGGCCTCACATATGCTAGGCAAGTACTTTACCACTGAGTTAGAGTCCCAGCATAGGGGAAAAAAGATAATAAATGTTTTCTTCTTTTCTTTCCAGATACTGAGGAGAGCAGACAAAAATGGTAAGACCAAATTTATACAATTTCTATTTAATTAATTCATTATATTTTAGACTATCTTATAAAGAACAAAGATGTTGAAAGTCCTTGAAATTGACCTATAAAATATAATTCATCAATAGTTATCATTTTCATAAGTTATGGCTCCAGATACTCATGAGAAAAGGCAGGTGAATTCACATTTGACAACAAGATGGAATTTATGCTCTTGAAGTAAGGAGTCCTGTCATATATGGGCTGTGATTTTTCCCCTGTAATGCTTGGGGGGAAAATAAAGCAATAATCGCATCGATTGACTGAGTGTACTGAGCTGTGCGCTTTGTCTGTTGTGTCTTAAGAGTTCTAAGCTAGAGAACTTGAACATAAATCTGCTTGGTACCAGCACCTAGGCGCACTAATCTCACGGTGGCCTAAGGCGTTCCAAGGGCACTGTGGGACGGCTGCCTGAAAACAGTACGGCTTACTCCTGTATCTGAGGCATGGGAAACTCTCATCCACGGCAAACCAGATACAAAAGTCTGCCCTGAAAATCTAGAGGCGGCTCTGCTAAGTCCAACTATGAGCTCATAGGTAGATTTCACTAGAAGTCTCCTTTCACAGAAGCAGAGCTTGTTAAGTTTGTTCTAGGGAAGTACTTCACTGGAGTTACATTACTGGTAAGAGTGGCTTGATGGTTTCAGGGTACAAAGGCTTCTTCCGCTTTCTGGGAATCTCACTTCTTATCTCCAAGAAAAGAGCGCTGACAGACCTGACCATTAAATCCTGTTATATAGATCTCCCTTAAGCATCCAGACCCAGAAGAGCTTTTCTGACACTGTGCACCTTAGTCCTCAGCACCTAATGGTCCATCCAGGGAGCTCTGGGGAAGCACCCCCAAGTCTGAGAGCATAAATCACTTTATTCAAGAGATGTTGCAGCGATTGTTATATCACCAGTTCAGGGCATCTTTATTCACTTGTGCGATCTCATTACTCTTGAACATGGAAGTGAGGAGGCTTTCTTATCTGACTCTTTAACCCTCTGCCGGGGTGCCGGGGTGCCGGGGTCAGGTAGCACACTTGTCTATGTGGCTGCTGTGTATTTCAGCACCGGCCTGCTGTTCTGACAGATACATCTGGCCCCTCTCACCTGAAGCCCCTTCTCTCTCAGGTTGTGCCTTTGTTTTCTTGGATCTCCAGATTCTGGTAAGGCCTGGTAATTTTACCTTCGTATCCATCTTCCCACTCTCTACCAAAACTATCATACTCCACAATCATGGTAAAACCCAGTTACCACAACCCATATTCATGACATAAACCATCCGACAAATCAATTCACATGAATGAATTTAGAGGCTGATGGTGCCCCCATGTTTTATGGTACACAGAGAAGTCACCTGTTCCACCCATCCCTTACTCCCACAAGTTCCTCCCCCTAACATGATTCCTTTCTGTTCCCTACTCCTTTCTCACGTCTGCTTTTACCACGTGATGAAACCTCCTTCTCCCTGCTCTTATCTCTCACAGGCAAAGACTGCGCTTATCCTGCAGTCCTCTGAAATACACAGTTTCCTGAGTTTTTCTCCTTACTCCCACCTCCATGACACAGGCCTGAGTAATCATGGTTATTACGACTTTCCACTCTAGGGACCTTGAGAATGTCCACGTCTTGAGTACGGTCTTGCACAAAAGGCCTCCTATCTAACTCTTTCCTACACTGCAGGACCCCACCCTCTCTCTGAGTTCCTAACTCTTCCCTGGGCTGCAGGACCCCACCCTCTCTCTGAGTTCCTAACTTTTCCCTATGATGCCAGACCCCACCCTCTCTCTGAGTTCCTAACTTTTCCCTATGAAGCAGGGACCCCACCCTCTCTCTGAGTTCCTAACTTTTCACTATGCTGCAGGGCCCCACCCTCTCTCTGAGTTCCTAACGCTTCTGCATATATAGATCATTTTAGAGGAGGTCTAAAGCTGATCGAAATTCCAGTTTGCTTAGCCAAACTTGCTTCTCTAGGGCAAAACTCTGTCTTCTGCATCAACACTCTGCCTAGCACTCACCTTTACACTAGTTGGTATTTGTTTGATAAGTTACTAGTGAAGATACTCTTCCAGGATGCGCTGCTTTGATCCGTCCACTCCTCTTCTGCCTTCTCTCTACCTTATTCTTCACCCTGACTCTTGGTATAAAGTTGGGGCATGCTTGGAGTCTAGCAGTTCTGGGCCTAAATCACAGTTATCCTACCTCATGACTCCATGGATGCCAGGAATCACTGTCAATAGCACATGAGACAATGTCAAACCTCTGGGGTGGTGCCTCATACACAGTAGCAACTCAGTTTCCAAGTTGGGAGCTCTGTTGTGTCGCGATGCTTTGGCCGTACGAAGCAACTGGTGACATTGCGGTATTGTCTCCTGTAGCAGGACTTGGTGGGGAGGAAACAGAAGGCTCTTTACCAGTCATGCTGAATTGAAAAAGAAAAGAAAGGGGGGGGGTGGTCTGGTGTAAATAAGGAGATAAAAAAATAGCCATCTTTTGGTTTCATAAGATCTCTCGTTGGAAATCAGCAGCTATTTATTCTGTGTATCTACTCTTGGTAACAGACTCATGTGATGGAGACCCTTGTGGACAGCTTAATTGGTGCTGAGATAATGAAAGGAATGAGAAGCAGTAAGCAGAATGAGTCAGCTGCCAGAGGACAGAATTAGCATTTGGACGCCTTCTGACATAAAAGAGAAGTTGCTGGGTAAATGGGAGAAAGTACATGATTAGGGATTAGCTGTAATGATGGTGTCTTGGAGAGAGAGTTTTTGGTCTGGTTGTTGTTTTGAAATCACAGGCTAGGATCCTAAGCAGAGATAGACTTGAAAGTAGTGTTGCTTAGGGGAGACACCAGGGCTTTGATCGCTAAAGCCCAAAATTAAACTCGGAAATGCGGAACTCTGGAGGAGCTTCCTCACCCACGGCCTGAATGAAAATGGAAAGAGTGCACTGACATTTTTCAATCTTGTAAAAAAATATTTTACATCTAATTTTTACTTAAGGATATTTAATTAACAAAATAGTTGGTTGTGTGTATTAATGGTATGTAACATGATGTTGGGCTGTATGCATTCATTGTGCAATAGTTACCACAAATTGATTAACACATTCGTCACACAGCAGGTCCCCAGAACTTGCTGGTTTTATGACGGGTAGCTTGTATCCTTCTAAGAACATCACCCCATTTCTCCTACACCCAGCAGCTGGCAACTGCCACTCTACTCTCTGTCTCTATGGGTTTGACATTTTTCAGATTCTACATATAACTAAGATCATACGGTGTTTACTGCTCTGTGTCTGGGCCAAGAGATTTTCTTTAGCTCAGTAAAAGGCAAAGCGAAAAGGCTCCTAGTGGTGAGGGGTGACATCCAGTTCCTCTTGTGTAGACACGCACTTGCTCAGATCCACGACTGTGCCCATCAGCTAATAGGGTAGATAAATAGCATTTGTGAGCCCAGTGTGATGCTTGCCTCTGACTGAACAGCCCTTACTGTCATTCTCGGGCTTTTAGTTATTCTAGTCTGTGAGGGCAGAGCTGTCTGAGGTCCGAGAGTCTGAGCCAAGTGCCTGCGTGACATAGGTGCTCAGTAAACCTGTGAAGAACCGTGAGAAGGGAGCCATCAACAATTTGACCTTGAAGCCTGAATAAGAAATGGAATCATATGGATTTATTTAATCAAGATTCACCCTGCTTATAGCTAATTTTTTTTTACCAATTATTAATAGTGACTAAAATGTATGGTTGACTATTAAAGCCTAGGACCAGCCCTAAGTTCTTCATATACATTGTCTTAAATCAGTCTGAAAGTCCACCATAGGCTGTTTAAAGTCGTAGGAAAACGAGAATTTGAGAAATAGAGATTCAGTGCCTTGTTTCCTACTCCAGCCGCACGATATTGAACAAGGCACTCACGCTCCCTCTGTTTCCTCGTCTGTGAAATGGGTGAATGATAGCATTCTGTCACCAAGCTGCCTTGAGAACTAAATGAGATTATGCTTTTGAAGCATTTTACTTTTATCATTACGCATTATGTATACACAGTAATGGATTTCATTATATTGAATTTCGTATTCACACACACACACAACCTCTCCTCCCTCGCTCACCCTTTCTCTCCCTCTTCCCAGTTTCCC
The DNA here is from genome assembly GCF_000317375.1 of Microtus ochrogaster. Classification (NCBI taxonomy): domain Eukaryota; kingdom Metazoa; phylum Chordata; class Mammalia; order Rodentia; family Cricetidae; genus Microtus; species Microtus ochrogaster. Next base: position 63,657,250 of record NC_022031.1, on the reverse strand, counting down.
CCTCTTCTTCTTTTGCACCTTTTTCCTTACCTTTGGTGACATAATGAGTTTCATTAGGATTGCTCACAGGAGCATTCATGAAGAAATGTTTTTTCTCCGTCAATTATTAACTGCCTACACATTCTCAAGGAAAAGCAAAGCCCCGCCTTCCCCGTTCCACAGCAAGGTATTGGCAGGTCCAATCTTGTGCAGACCTTCTGGGTATCGCCACACCAGCTGCGAGGTCAGGAGTAGAGCAGACATGCAACTCTCAAAAGTCAGGGTTCAGTGTTGTCCCTCCCCCATCTTCCTCTACTTCTTCTCATTCTTTTTCTTTCCACTTGCTCACTAATGTTCCCTGAGCCTTGGGAAGGAGCAAAGTGGAGGAGGAGCAAAACACGGATGTCTCACTTAGGAGTGGGCTGCAAAAGTCATTTATTCTCCATACTTTGACCTCTTCAGTCACTGCTGACAAAAGACAAAGATGCTGCCTTGACCACAGTTGATGGCAGAACTCTTCTGTGTGATTAACATTGTTATTTAGAAGGTAATTTGATAGACATACCGTGTCTCTACAGCAAAACAGCAGCAGTAGCTTCCTTACTAAGGCCTGTGACTCCCTGTCCCAGCCATGGGCTACCGATCATATCTATAGTACCGTGTGTGAAACCCAATCCATACCCAATCCAAACCCAATCAGAAAGTGATAGGTGACCTCTGTGATAGACTTGCCACTGTTTGACCAGTCAGCTCATTTTGCCTGTCTCGGTACTGTTTCATGCAAGGTCCACGGCTTTGTGAGTATGCTGTTATTATTTATGACAATCCTCCCCCAGCAGTGCTGCATTAATTTCAATCTAGGTAATAATAGCGCATATTCGTAGCCATCGTTTCATTTTTAATGGACCAAATGAAGCTAGAAGCATGAGGTAACTGTCTTTGAGTTGTATCTTATGCGATTAGCAGAACCAGCATAGTAAATCAAGACTTTTCTTACTCTAAATTGACTTCTTCTGGTCTATATACATAGGTGTTTGTATATATCCTAGTGTGCAAATGCATGACTCTTAGTTGTAGTTGTAACACCAATCTACAGAAGTCTGGTGTTCTGTTTTTGCAATACATGATTACTACATTTATTTAATGTGTTAAGTATTTTATAGGAAAGCTGAAAAAGGTATAAATGTATGGCTAGCAAATCTCCAGAAAACAGCATTGGCTAAGAAAATCCTGGGCAACGGTTCACATACTATTTGTATATTCTGATGGCTGCATTGGGTTGTAGTCAGTGAATATGGATTTAATTGTATGAAAAAATAAATAGCCTTTCAAGTTTGTCCTCCAAAGCTTGGTTCATTTGATCCTCTCATGAAAATAAACTGGGTAGAGACTAAAACAAGGGTTCAGTAGGTGGGGCTTCTTTACAGAGAGGTGAGGTGTTCGCATACCACCCTCAGAACCCCAGAGAGGTCTATGTCATCAGAGAGGTGTGAGTTATCCTTCAACCCTAAGGAGCCTGCAAACCTTTCCTACTTGTAATCAAGGATGTGGCCCCAAATAAAATGGAGAGATTGAGATGTATGCCCAGAAATTGATATAGTTGATATAAGGTTGATATTTATTTCATAATTTCTTACTTGTTTCTTAAAATGGACATGAAGCAGAGTAAGACAGTTTGAAGGACTCTCAAGTAGCCCATGCTGCAATTTTTCTTAGGTTTGATGAAAAGTCAGCTAGACACCTGCCACCCTGGAAGCCAGATCTATGAGCAATGAGTCATTTAGTCTGTGCCCGAAGAAGGACCTTGTCAGGAGCGGCTCACCATCCACAGAGTGTGAGAAGAACTCTAGTACAGATTCTGACTCTAATGACTTATTTTTAACAAAACAAGGGAAAACACATTTTCTATTTCTTTAGTACTTTCTCTCTGATATGTAAAGCAGTTTCACACTCACAAATGTGTTACTTTTCTTGCAGAAGTAGAAAAGCATGAAGATTCTGATTTTTACATAGCAGGGCTTAATGGGTATCACAGAAGAAAATCCAGATTCAAACTTCCAAACCCAATAAATGGCCACTAACTGCTCAGCAGTCAGGCCTGGCTATGACATCAGACCCTGGAGGACTCCGGGCATAGCATTTACCCCCAAACCTGAACCCAACCTTATATGCATGTGAAATTCACGTTAGCTGTTGGCTCTCTTCCTTCTAGAGCCCAGAGGAAGGCGGCATGGTGTTAAGCTCATGACCTGCAGTCAAATGAACTGAATTCCTATCTTTGTTCCACTGTCTTATGTGACCTGCATAGCTTGCTTTGCTTCTTTATCCATAAAATGGAGCAAAGGTTGTGGCTCTGTTATGTGCCCGTGAGAGACTGAGATAAGGCACGGAAGCTGGCCAGGATGGTGGCTGACCCTTGGGAAGTCCTTAGTAAATATTGTCAAGTGTTATTATTCTTTGTCCTAATCCCTACTTAGTCGTGAGCCTGTCCCTCTCAACACCTTACCCCCTCCATCTGATGGGGGCAGTTACCAGCACAGCACCCAGAGGGTCGTCCAAGATGACCTTACGACAACCCTAGTTTACGTCCTGCATGCTTGGCATTGGTGCTTCACACATGAAAAAGCAGTCTTTCAGATTTTGTGTTACTGTCGCTGTTCCATGTTGAAAACTAAAGAAATTGAATTGACCTTTATTTGTAGCTTTTGAAAGAATTAAAGGAATATGGGATGTGTCATGTGTGTAAGACTTTTCATTAAAAATTTATGCCATGAAAATTTTATTTTATTTTATTTTTTTGCTTTTTGAGACAGGGTTTCTCTGTATAACAGCCCTGTCTATCCTGGAACTCACTTTGTTCCAGGCTGGCCTCAACCTAGCTAAGATCTTCCTGCCTCTGCCTCGCAAGTGCTGGGGTTAAAGGCGTGCACCACTACCAGTTTGCCATGCAATTTCTTAAATGATACCAAAGTATCCTGTGATCAATATACTTCTTTAAATATAATGATACCATCCCACAATATGGTTTTATGCAGCCATATGCAGATCTTTTAAAAATGATGTTTTTTTTATTGAAGCTGATGAGAATTATGTGTAGCTAGGGTTGGAGTGGAGGTTTTAAGTGCTAGTCTCAGAACTCCATCTCTTTCCTGTTTATATGCATTCATTCATTTATTCATTCATTCATCTGCTACTGAACATTGATCTTGTGTGCCACCCCATAAAGGCACTAAATTCAAGTCTCTCTCTCTCTCTCTCTCTCTCTCTCTCTCTCTCTCTCTCTCCCCCCTCTCTCATACACATAGCAGGGGGAGAGAGAGTGAGAGAGACAGAGAAACATCAGAGAACAGAGCAGATTTTTTTTGTTGTTGTTCTATTTTGTTTTTGGTGTGTTTGTTTTGCCAGTAATGACTGAGGAGTCACATACATCAGGTAAGCAGAAAGAAAGGAAAGAAAAGACTTTCTGCTGGGTGGGAAGACACTTGGGGAGCTGAGCTCAACTTCTCCCTGGGGTCTGGAGCTTTTAAAGTCTCTGAGGGGTGGTTCTTCCCTAATTTAGGGTTGGCTACTTTTGGAGAAAGAAAGGATGGCTCCCAACTGTTATGTAAACATGCCAGTTGAAACAGGATCCAGCCTTGAACTTGCTGAGCCAGTCCTCAGGCAGAGGGCTTCCTGGCAGGAGATGAAGCCCACAGCCCTTTGCTTTAAATCCTCAGCTTAGAAGGTTGCGGAAGAAGTCAGCCATCTTGTAAATTCACTGCCTTTATTACCTAGTTACATCCACTCTCCCTGTCTGTCTGCCTATCAGAAAATCTAACTCCTAGTTCCTCACCCCCATGCTGCCCAGAAGTCACCCCAACTGCTGCTGGTGAGTCAATCTGGCCAAGAGTTGAGGGAGAAAGGGTAGCAGTTTGAGCGACTCAGAGGAGGTTCATAAGAGACCCTGATAACATTTAGCAGATGACAAAGATACAGGACATTAAGATGGCCATTTGATGACAGTGTGTATCCTCCGAGGATGCTTTTCCAGCGAGGTACCCACTTGTCAAACTCACAGGTTTGGGGAAATTATTTACCAAGTGCAGTCCCTGAGACTTTGCTAGACAAGCCTAGGAAAAACAAACAGATAAACAAACAAATCTGGAGGGATTGTATGTATTTCTCCTTTACATTGTTAATTAGATCTTTATATTTTACCATGGTTTCAGCAAATAGACTCTGGGTTTTACTCAGGCTTGGCCCATGGTGTCCACTCCCGTTGGACGTTACACCTGACCCATGGGCAGAGGCTTCTGCTGCTGGAAAGGTGTGGCCAATGTGATAACATCTTCAAACTTCTCCAGTCATTTGATCCCTAGGCAGGGGTCTGGGGTGACAGACAGCTGATTGCATAGTTAAAGTTCATGTTTTTGAGGTGGAAGTAAATTTGAGTTAGATATTAATTATACATTGTAAGGAATGCCATGATAGAAGTCTTCAATGGGGGCTATCCTGGAGTAATCTCCCTGTTTGTGTGTTGTTCAAAAACCTGTGTTTGCTACTTGTTGTCCTCAGGATAAAGCACAGGCTCTTTTACAGGGCTTACCTACCTATCTACCTACCTACCTACTACCTACTACCTCCCTCCCTCCCTCCCTAACCTCCCTCCATTTGTGTCTGTAGGACACTCAGCTCCAGACCACCCATCTCTCTGTATATGAATAAGCAGAGCTCTGTCTGCTTGAAACAACTTTCAAGCCATGGGTTTCCAGTAAAGTTGGTCCCTCCCATTCAGTCAGCTCTGAATTCTATGTGGGAGAATATGCTGGCTAGTTTTGTGTCAACTTGATACAAGCTAGGGTCATGTGAAAGGAGGGAATGTCCATTGAGAAAAATGCCTCCATAAGATCCAGCTGTAGGGTATTTTCTTAATTAGTGGTTGATGGGGGAGGTCCAGCCCATGGTGGGTGTTGCCATCCCTCTGCAGGTGGTTCTGGGTTCTATAACAAAGCAGGCTGATCAAGCCATGGGAACAAACCAGTAAGCAGCTCCTCTCCATGGCGTCTACATCAGCTCCTGCCTCCAAGTTCCAGTCCTGCTTGAGTTCGTGGCCTGACTTCTGAGAAAGCCTAGCAAAAAGCAAAAAAAAAAAAAAAAAAAAAACCTAGCAAAAGCCTCATAGTAAGAGCTTCATTCTTTGCAATGCTTGCATCACTTTTATTTATGTAAGTTGCTACAAACGTCTGTAATGTTTTCATGTTTCTTATGACATTCTACATCACACATGAATGGTTTTATAAACCTTTGAAATATGATAATCTGCAAATTACCAAGTTTTAATTAATCTTGAGGATATTAGTTTATGCACGAAATGAAATTGTCATGTTGACGGAGGTTTCTGTCCCACCTAGTTCTACAGACATTCAGTCCCAAAGAAATACACAGAGGTCTATATTAATTATAAACTAGTTGGCCTGTTAGCTCAGGCTTTCTCATTAACTAATTATTACATCTTATATCAGTCCATAATTCTTGTCTGTGCTAGCCACTTGGCTTGGTACTTTTATCAGCAAGGCATTCTCATCTTGAGTCCTCTGTGTCTGGGTGACGACTGCAGACTGAGCCTTTCCTCTTCCCAGAATTCTCTTGACTGGTCGCCCCCACCTATACTTCCTGCCTGGCTGCTGGCCAGTCAGCATTTTATTAAAGCAATGCAAATGACAAATCTGTACAGGGAACAAGACCATTGTCCCACAGTATTGTTTTACCTAATAGAACTAACTGACTTAGTAAAACATTTCTTCCTACCACATGCTAGACGGTCTTCCTGAGATTCCACAGACAGGATGGCATCTTTGACCTAAGACAAAACTCGAGAGCACAGAGGTTGTAACTAGAGTGTGTATCTAGAGTCCCTCCTAACTAAGGGGCTCAGCACCTAACTAGGGCACCTCATTTGGTACAGCTCTGCAGAGTGTTGCTCTGCTCAGAGTTTCTACTCATCTTTATTTCTACTGTTCTTCTATAATAAAAAAAAACAATACTGACATAGTCAAAGCAGTTTGAGAACAAAAAAAAAAGGAAATGTGGAATTATTCTATGATCATGTTTGAAGATGCACAGGATGATGGCGATCTGGAACCACAGAGGTCAAACGCCAGCCTTGGGTTTTCTAGTTTTTTTTTTTTCATTTTCATTTTCATATACACCAGATATTTTGATTCATCCTTTGTGTGCCAGAGAGCATCCTAGTGTTTGAGGATACAAAGAGGAAAGTATATTTTAGGATTCATTTATGAGGCTGTGATGTTGTTGGAGAATTAATCTCCCTGAGCTTATTTCCCTGCTTTTAAGTAAGGATAGAAAATTTGCGGTAATTGGGAAGAATAAGAAAGATAAATCCCCATGAATGGTGCTTAATATTATGAATAATCAAAATATGTCAGCTTCCTTCATTAATTCCCTGTAGGTAGGTCCTAAAGATACGATTCTTCAGCTGTAGATTCACCATGAAAGGTGGATTGTACCAACACGGAACTCCTGCTAGACTTCATATTCATAGGGCACACTATGTATCTGTGCAGTGCAATGGATTCCTCTTTAATTTTCTGCATGGATTTGAGAAAATGGAGCTAATCAATAATAAACCTTTAATGATGTGAGAAGGGCTGACTGAGGGTTGATGTGCCCTGTGGGAACTCAGTGTCTCATGGGTGAGTGAGTCATAAGCCTGCAGAAGACTGAGGAACTTTGTCTTCAATGATGCAAAGACATCCAGAACCAAGTGACTAATAAGCCTGTGGCTGTAGAAACCATCAGAGAAGAAAGGTCCCCAGACACAGAGTGGCCTAAGAAGGCTTATGTAATAATTGTTCTGCATTAATTCTCTGAAGAAGGGTAGAGGTTAGGAAAACAAGAATGGATCTTCAGTTAGGACCAATTCAGTTAAAAAAAAAAAAGTTTAACTAAAGTTAGGAAATTGCCAGATTTTAACATGGAAACACCCAGGAGCTGGTATGACCTCAGGCTCAGCCATATCCAAATCTTCAGAAACTATTCTGTATCTTTATCTCTGCTTCGCAGTTGTGGTTTTCCTCTCGCTGGTCTTCTGGTAGGCAGGCTTTCTTACCAGCAGTGGCAAGCTAGCTCCTGAACCGTGTGCCACCAGCTCAGTAGGACAAAAAGGAGAGGACTTTCCCCCGGGATGATTCTGTAAAAATCTGGAAGTTTTCTCTGATGGACCAGCTAGTCACATGACCACATGTGCCTCTACCAGCACTGGAGAGAGAGAGAGAGAGAGAGAGAGAGAGAGAGAGAGAGAGAGAGAGAGAGAGAGAGAGAGAGA
>NC_022031.1:63647672-63649847 GCF_000317375.1 Microtus ochrogaster | reverse complement strand
AGAGAGAGAGACAGAGACAGAGAGACAGAGAGAGACAGAGACAGAGAGAGAGACAGAGACAGACAGAGAGAGAGACAGAGAGAGAGACAGAGAGAGACAGAGACAGAGAGAGACAGAGAGAGACAGAGAGAGACAGAGAGAGAGGATGGAGTGGGATTTTTAAAGCTACATTCTAGTGAGAGGACTATTGGTCTCCCAGGAGAAAACGGACAGCTTTACTTCTCTTGGAGAAAAAGCGGAGACGATCAACTAGGAATGCCGATGAGGAGGAAGGGAAAGAGAAACAAGCCAACTGGGGGATTGAACTCTCCTCTCTTGTGGTTGTATGAAATTTGTTTTTCACTTGTGAAATCTGTAGATAAATGGAGTATGCTTTATGCTGTTAATTTTGAATCTATGTCGTCTACGAATGATTAAATGTTCCTCTAACAAATGCTTTATCTGTCATTATCTGAAAGCCTCAGGAACTGGGGGTGTATTTGGTTTCTTTAACTTCTAATCCCACATAAAATGTTATTGTTAGTTCTCAACAGAAGTGACATTAAAAGTCTTCTTAATTTCTCAGTAATATGCACTCATTCTCTCAGGCTTTTTTTTTTAATATTCCCAGCACAATCCCAGCATAATAAAAAAATATTCTTATATAACAGATCCATTTCCTGCTAAGTGTCTAAATATTTGGTAGCTTTCCTAATTTGCTTTCTGTTACTATGATAAAAAAACCAAAAGCAACTTGGGAAGGAGAGAGTTTATTTTATATCACACTTTTCAGGTTATAGTCTCTCTTTGAGGAAAGCCAGATAGGAACTCAAGCAGGAACAGAGACAAGAACCATGGAGGAATACGGCTGCCTCGCTCACTTCCTTTCTTGATCTCTGCTACCTTCTCATATAGCCCAGGCCTACCTGCGTAGGGATGGTGCCACCCACAGTGGACTGATCCTTCCCACACCAGTCATCCCTCAAGACAATTCCCGCAGACATACCCACAGGCTAATCTGATGGAAGCAATTTCTTGGCTGAGGTTCCCTCAGCTCAGAGGACACACAAGTGGTCAATAAAAACCAGTCAGTATATTGGCCGTTCAGAGAAGAAGCAGGGTCTGTCTACAGAGGTGCATGGGCCCTCTGACTTCGCAGCTTTAATGACTGGCTTCCAGGAGTGTATCCCAGATGTGTCCTGACCTCGTGTCAGCCATTTTACCTCCTTATGTTTTCTGGGTTCTTTTTCTTCTCCCTGAAAAGAATACGAAGGAATAACTATTCTATGAATGTATCATAATGAGTACAGTCAATAAAATATGTAGTAAAAATTCTTGAGGCTAGGAGATAGCTCTGCTGATAGAGCTATCAACAAGTTGAGAACCATTACTTTAGTCTGTGTCAAGCTGACATAAAACTAACCAGGATAGAGATTGTCACAGAAAGCTACACTGGTCAAGTAGCAGAGAATGGGAGATTTCAGAATGCTTTTCTCTAAATGGGATGTCTGTATCACATTCCCTCGGGCCAACACTCACAGACGATTGTACAGGACCAGCAGAAAGACTGTAGAGCTAGAGGGGGGGGGATGCCTGCAGTAAAGCAGGGTTTCCCCAAACAGCAGGGCAGTTGCAGAGATAAACCCACAGCAGTTGTGACAGCATCCACAAGATCTGCACAAGTTCAAGCCAGACAGAAATCTCAGGTGGTGAGGAGAGATGGGCATGAATCCCACTCCTAGACAAAAAGCTGCAAACAACCGAAAGGTGCTAGGACAGGGAGAGTCCATTTTTTTTAAAAAAAATGGTTCCTGTGTGGTTCCTGGTAAGTTGATGGAAATCCATGTAACGGCGTAAATGAGTGCAGACAGATTGTAAAATTATATACAGCTTTAATGGGGAAATAGGTTTACAGAACCACCGTTCCTCGGAGACCAGGAAAGCAGAAGGGGGCTCCACTCGCCCGATTTATAAGTAAACATTCGCCCGAGGCGAACACGCCCCCTAAGGGGCTGGGCTTAATCCATAAGTCCAAGAATACATGGGAAGTACAAAACAGAAAAGATGGACTAAAAGGAGAAAAGAATTAAACAAATGTGGGTGGGTGAGTAGGGAAGGGGGATGGATCAGGGAAGAGTTGAGGGAGGTGGTGAAGATGACAACAATACATTGTATGGGGCTGGAGAGATGGCTCAG
>NC_022031.1:63632435-63647572 GCF_000317375.1 Microtus ochrogaster | reverse complement strand
TCTTCCAAAGGTCCTGAGTTCAATTCCCAGCAACCACATGGTGGCTCACAACCATCTGTAATGAGGTCTGGCTCCCTCTTCTGGCCTGCAGGCATACAGACAGAACATTGTATACATAATAAATAAATATTTTAAAAAAACAAAACAAAAAAAATACATTGTATGACCTTATCAAAGAACGATTTAAAAAAGAAAACAGGAAACAAAAAAGAACACTCTCAGTGAAAAAAAAAACTGTAATATAAATGGTGAGCTAGATGTGGTGTGGCGAAACTCTAATGCCGGATTCAAAGGGTTCAGGCAATGGAAGACAAGGCCAACATTAGCTACACAGGAAGCTGGAGGCCAGCCTGAGCTGGAGAGCCAGACACAGCCCCAAGAGTTCAAAAATAAACAGAAACACATATTGCAAACTTACATGAGTAAATATTATAAAATATTTACAGTCTCAATAAAATTGTGAGAAAAAGAATACAGCACAATAGATTTGTTAAAGAAATTAAATAGAAATCTATAAAATTATACAAAATACTGATTAAGACTACAAAACGCATAAAAGATGAGAAAGAACAACAACAAAAAATACAGCACAAAGGAGCCAATGAATAAAATAGAGTAAATAAAATAAAATGGCAATGGAATAAATGGAGTGTCTTTGTATTATAATTTACAGCATATAATAACAACTTGAAATGACATGATGGTACTGTACCGCGTGGTCCTCTTACCCCAAACAAACACTCCTCATCCAGTCATGGGAGAACATCAGAATAACCCCAAGGGAGGGTTTTCTCCAAAGTAGCAGACCTGGTGTTCCCTAAGCTGTTAGGGTTACCAATGTGGAGTTGGAGGAGAGGACACGGGGGGAATGGGAATTGGCATGTGATAAATAAATGGAATGAAAAAGATTGCCAATATCAAGGAAAGTATGATACATTTCCAGCTAAGTGAAGCTTAAAGATGTCAGAATGGAATAGTCTACCTTGGGTGGAACCCTGGGGTAGGAAGAAAACATTAGAAAGAAACTGAAGAAGTCAGAATGAAGTACAGCCTTTAGCTAAAATTAATGTATTAACGCTGGTTCATTAATTGAAACAAACATATCTAGTAATGTAAGATAGTAATAGTATCAGAAGTTGGGTGTTGGGTACATGGGAACTTTCTACATAGTATTGGTACCTTGAAATTTTAAAATGCATTAACTGGCTATGATATAAAGAATCTTGTGGAGGGGAGGAGGGTCCACACGTGTTGGGCGGCAAAGACTGTAGCTATCAGACCCGATGGGTGGCTCCAGTAAATGAGTGTATTCCAGAACAAGGCTGCACGTATGAACTCACTGCACTGTGGTAGCATACACAAGAGCATGGACATGAGTCAGATGGGGTCCCAGCACCAAGGGGGAAGTAGGCATAGGGTCCTTCCCCTAACCAAGTAGCTATTTGCAAATGATAGCCACTGACAGAGGCAAAATGAGTTTTTTCCAATGCAGTATCCCTGAGATGGTGCCCAACAGCTGGTCAACACACACATATACAAACACACACACACACACATACACACACACATACATACATACACACACACACATACATACATACATACACACACACATACATACACACAACATCAAAAACACCACCCAACAAACAACAACAATGAAAACTCTACATTTTTTGTGAACTTTTTGTTATTGTTTGGCTTTTTTGTTTGTTTTTAATTTTTACTTTTCTCTGGGTTTTTGAGAGAGAGGGAGAGCAAAGTCATGTGGGTAGGTAGGGGTAGAGAGGATTAAGAGGAGTTGGGAGAGGAGAAAGTATGACCAAAATAGATTGTATGAGACATGCTAATAAATAAGGAAAGCCCATGTCTTAGAAGTTCATAGATCATATGAAGGAAAGTACTACTGACAGTTAGCTAAGTAGACAAAGTGTCAATGTGCCTTCAAAATGTCTGTTTATACTCCCAAGTCTAATAAGAGAAGCTTTTATACGCAGGGAATGGCAGTGAATGCATAGACTTCGCGGCTGCCCAAGATGCTGAAAATAGAAATAGGGCTTGGCCCTAAGCATGCCATTTATCCTAATTCTTGCAAGGCTCCTGGAACGGGCCAGAAGAGGGGATGAAAAGAACATAACATAGGAGGTGAAAAGATAGCGGGAGGGCAGCAAAGTCCCACCCTCTAGACACAGCACTCACAGTGTGGTCCTAACTCCCAGCAGTTGAGATCACCTGCTCTGGGCCTGCACAAGGCAATCCTCAGCTGTCAGTCATGTACTGGGGAGGGGCTTCCGGGGCCCCGTACTTTTTACTGCTGAATTGTGGGCCACTGGTAGCCACTGTCTTCCATTGTGTGACCACGGCGTACTCACCAGACTCCATTGGATAGTTCCAATCCCAAAGTTGCACAGATGGCCCTGGCAAAACCCAGAGGGACACGAACAAAATGAGAAGACATAAATGTCAGAAAGAACGTACCCAGGAAGAGGGAGTTTGGTAGGGAAGAGAAAAGATGGGAGACAGTTGGAATGAGAAAAATCAGAATTCACTATATGCAAGTGTAAAGATGCCAAAGGACAAATTCAATTAAACATTAAAATAAATGAAGCCGGGGAGGTCAAAATGTTCAGGACAAGCTGAGATGAAGAACAGAATTCTAAAAGCAAAGTTGAGAAGGCTGTGTGCCCTGGTGGTAAAAGTGAAGCCTTGTCACTGGAGGAAGGTGGCCCCTGAAGGCATGCCTATTTCGTGAGCCAAGTTCTTACTGTTTTGCTCCACTTCAAAAGAAGATTTCAGCAGAAATACTGAAGTTGAAATAAAATATATTAATAAAATGTAATTGCCTTATTAATACTGAATCACACGGGATTTTTCACCCTTTCTATTAAGCTTTTGTTTAACGTTTTAGTACTAGTGTAGAACTACTCGAAAGGGATTCTTTGCAATTGCTTATTTTGTAGTGTGGCAGCCTGTCATGAGGACTTCCAAGAATCCTGCATGTGATAAAAACAGCTTTCAACACATACTTTCCACTCCTCAAACCAGGGCTGCAATTTAATGCTTACATTCTCTTATTCTATATGGGTTTTTGCCAACAGGAGATTTTTTTTGTCTTCCTCTCTCTCTCTCTCTCTCTCTCTCTCTCTCTCTCTCTCTCTCTCTCTTTTATCGGGGCACTTGCTAGCCAAAGCTTTTATTTTATAGAACGTGCATTACTGCTTGAAATCTTTTCCCCTAGTCTAAAGCATACCTTAGAGGCCGGCCTCACCCATGGAAAGCACAGGAAACCCCAGTTCTAATTGAACTGGTGCACCTGACTCAACCTGCCCGAGAACTATTAAAGGGTTACCATAGGAAATATCCCACAGTCAGTTTACAAGGTCATGTTTCTGCACAGCACAGCAACAACAGAGAAAATGGCATGTTCACTCTAGTGTTTCTTATCTTCTTGACCAATTAGTTTGTTTGCTTATACCAAGGCCTTACTTTGTAGCATTGGGATCTAGGTTTTCCTGCCTTAACCTCCTGAGTGCTAGCATTTCAGGTGTGAACTTCCGCAGCTGGCTCTAGATCCAGTTTATGAACAGTTTCTCCTCCTACTGGCTTATTTATTTCTTTGTCAAAATAAAAAGATGCACATGCAGGTATACAATAGTCTGTATGGGGCTAAATTCCCATAACTCACTTAGAAATAAGCATGGATTGGACAATAGGGAAGCCAGTGCCCTGAGCTACTCTGAGGCTGCATGGGGCTGACTGGCCCAGGAGGTCACTCAGGTCAAGGATCCAGACATAGATTCTTATCACTGGGATGGCCACATCTGCTCTGCTCTTAGCAAGAGTGAAGCAGAAGCTTTGTATGTTGTGCCTGTTAAATGAGAAAACAAAATGAAATTAAAATATCTCAAGGATCTGTGTGTCACAAACCAGGATCTTAAAAATACCCCAGCCGATAGGTCTTTACTGAAGAATTAACTAATTCCGGCCTGCTGTTTCCTTAATACCTCCTGGGTGTGATGCAGGGAGAGGCGTCCAGGCTGTTGTTACAAACTGTTACAACCTATCCATCTTGCTGACCTACACTCTGAGCTCCTTGGGAGATTCTGATGCTTGAACAGCACCCAGGAGCCAGCACTTAGTACTTCAGGCAGTCTGGGGGCCATCTGTTGGGAAAGTGCTCCAAATACTCTTGATGGTCTGGTCCTGTGAAATCAGACTCTTTATTTAATGATAGGACTCTATTTTGTTCATTGCAGGATTGTTGGTTTGTCTCAGTGAGGAGTTTTGTGATTCTGGGCAACTTGTTTCTCTGGTCTGAGTTCCTGCTATAAATGCAAAGGCTTATTCCATCGCTTAGAGTCGTTTGGCAGCCTCTCTGAAAAATCTGAGAAATGACCGCATAGGAAGGATGCTCCCCCTCCCTTGGGCACCCTTCATTTCTTCAGTTGCTTCCGTGTCCTGCACAGATATTTTGCACGTTGGTAATGTGGGGTTTTCCATCTATGCTTGTCCAGAGATTTTATTCAAAGTCAGGTGTAAATGATACTAACCCTGCCCCCTTCTTAGAAGTGAAAGGCACCCATCACCAGAATTCCCATATATTTAAAGTGTGTCTGTCTCTTATTGAATTTACTGTTTCCAGCTGTGCAGAAATACTTATGCTTATGTCTGTACATTTTATCTTCCATTAGATTCTGATTGTGTTTTGCTGTTGTGTCCCAGATAAGAAATATGTGTTTGGCTTTAAAAGAACTCACTAGTTTAATGAGTACAGCGACAAACAGAGTTTTTTTAAAATTGTGTTAACTCATATCTTTTGTAAATGTTCAATCATTTACTTGTTAAGCATTCGGTACCTAACCTGTGGTCTGCTAGAGTCTGTGTAGGCTTGGTGTCATGAAAGTAAAACGTCTGCTTGGCCCTTCATGCTGTTGTGCGGATATCATTATCTATGGTTAGGTAAATGTCCTCCTAAAGGTTAAATGTTTGTGATGGCAATAAACCAACCAAGAAGACTCTAAAAAGAAAAGACATACATCAATGCATTCATCGGTGTGCTTTGTCCAGTGAAGAGATGTTCATTTTTTTCCTTTTAATACTTCAAGCTCTTTTTCCTTCCTTCCTTCCTTCCTTCCTTCCTTCCTTCCTTCCTTCCTTCCTTCCTTCCTTCCTTCCTTCCCTCCTTCTAGGTGTGCATACATGTATATGTGTATATATGTATGTGTGTATATATGTATGTATATATATATATATATGTGTGTGTGTGTGTGTGTGTGTGTATTATGTGTGCCATACATAGATAAAAAAGAATGGACACTTGGACTAAGTTTGAAATCCACGAGTAGACCAGCACATGAGGTTGAAGTGATTTGCTTCTTTTCTGTGTGTTCTTATTTCAGATGACGGAAAACTTTCCTTTGAGGAATTTAAAGCATATTTTGCAGATGGAGTTCTCAGTGGAGAAGAACTACATGATCTCTTCCACACCATCGACACACACAACACCAAGTAAGAAATATTTCCTATCGGCGGACTCCGTAAATGAGGTGGAGAGGGTGTGAATGAGTCACTAGACACGTCAACGGTACATTCTGTAGTGTTCGACTCTGAAATAGCCTTTCCTAAAAATGCAAATGCTCTAAAACCCTTCAGAACCTTTCAAATAATTCTTATGTATTAGTTTTAGATTGCATCCTCTTTATAGAATGCAAAACAAAGAGGGCATGATAAATATAGTCTATCATTAATAGATAAGTGAAATCCATCTGTTCATCTTTGGTATAATCTAAACTTCCTTTGTTTGGAAATTGTCTTCTGGGCATTATACTGGCATGCTGAGATGAAATGACTGCTCCTTGAGAGCTACAGGCAATGTCAGGCACAGGATAGCTCTGGAGAGTTGGTGCATGAGGGGGGCCATGTGGACCCCTCTTTTGGAGTAGGAAGATTCTGTTTGTGTCCCCCCAAGCTGAGATAATGAGGACTTTAGGAATATAGCAGCAGAAATGTACTGCTTGTTTAAGATTACTGAGCCAAATCATATCATTTTTCACAGTAACAATTAAACAAATCTAACAGGAAAGCGCATGAACTCAAACATGCCTGGAGACGTATGCCTACTGCCTGAACGATCTCATTTTGCTGTAGGCAAAGCCCTGACTTGGTTCCAGGCAGTAAGCCAGTCTGCTGAGACAATGCTCCGGAGCTCTTTACCTATGAACAGACATTTTTCTTGAGGCAAATCATTTAAAAAATTAAAAATTAAATTCCCTTTATTCAAGTGGTTGACTATTTTTAAAAGAATAAATATCTAGAATCCAATGAGATTTTAATTTAAATTGGCAATGCCTTAAGTCTTTCATTGTCAGAAATAGGATTAATTTAGGAACTGATAACTTCAGTATACTAGCAAAACTGCTGCGATTGGTGTATTCGCAGGACATTTGGGAATCCCAAAGAAGGGATAGGTCAGTGTGGCTCAGAAACTGAGATAAGAGAAAGTAGAAACTTAGGCATAGAAGTAGAGGAAAGTGGAGAGAACATTTCAGTTAAGAGCAGGCATGATCCAATGAGCATTTGGGAAATACATAATGGACTTGGTGTGGGGTTTTTTTTTTGTTTTTTTTTTTTTGGTAAGGGAAGGGAGGACACAAGAGTTGATGGAGTGGGCCTGGGAGGACTGGGAAGCTGTTGAGTTTGGGATGAAATTCCCAAATAATCAATAAAAAAAAAAACAAAAAAACTCCACAGGTAATTCCATTGTGTGAAATTCTAAATAACAAATAAAAATAATATGTTAGAAATAAAATAGATGTTCACAAAATAAAAAAAGGGCATGGAGAAAGTTCTGGGTGCATGAGACGAGGAAGAGTTAGTTCTGATGCTTAAAGGAAGGGAAGGAACAGAGTAAAGAATGGGCTGGATGAGAAATAATATATTCTGAGTTTTTAAAAGTACTTCAACTTCATGCAAGGTGAAGGTGACCTAGTCAAGAAGTCTAGCAACATCTTATAGGTCGCTGTGGTTCCAGTGAGGACCCAGCTAAAATGATCGGGATGGAAGAAGACAATAGCTCTTGGATGGATTCTGAGGAAATAGAACATTCGTGCATGGAAGGAAGCCATCAGGAGAAAGGGATTCAGAGGAGGCAAAGGCTCCATTTTTGTCTTAGGAATCCGAATCCTGTTGGAAGTTGGTATGCTCACACTCCATCAGGATGCTGGTGGTTTCCTCCTTAATGTGTCAAGTTTTAAAAGTATCTGGATTTGGAACACTTATTGCGGCTTCTGGCTTTAGAATTTGGTGTCACGAATATCTTTCTATTGCATATTTACTCAAGTTAAGGAGAAAGTTTTCACTTGGTTTTGCTTGTTTGATTTTGCCTTTTATTTATGTTTTTAATAGTTTGCATTGCTTTGCATACATTTAAGATTACTGAGTACCAAAAACTGAGATGAGTAATGATTTATACAAGCCTAAAGAAGTGTATATTTTTATTGCTTGTTCTTATATGCATTAGCAACAACCATGTTTTCTGGCATACTTTTAATCAATTTAAAATTAAAAATATTAGTTGGGGACCTCTGAATTGTATTCATGAAATTCATCCTTAGAACGGGCTGTCAGTGTCAAGCTTTGATCTCCTACAAAGATTAATTCAGTCTTCAGCATAGAAATCCCAGAGCTTTATTTTAAGCTTATAAAAAACAACTTTCATCTTGCATGAGCCAAGTTTGTGCTCTATATGCCAATTATTTCTCTTTTTCTACTCACTTTCTCAGGACATATGCTATCCTCTCAAATACTGACGCTACCCAACAACCAAACTGCTCTAATGTAGCCATGAGTACAGCCTGGCCCACCAGAAGCCAATTAACATTGGTGAGGTGGAACTACACCAATTAACTCTCTCTTCACTTTTCGCAACTCCCTGGTCCTCGTCCCTCCCAATGTCTGGTGGTTGAATATTTACTTGGCCATAAAACCAGTCTTTTAGAGAAGTTTAACTATGGCTTGTATCTACAATGCAGTAAACTTCATGCACATTAAGTATTAAAGCTAAGCAAATTATTTCTTACAAAAAGGAGCTGGGCGGTGGTGGCGCACGCCTTTAATCCCAGCACTTGGGAGGCAAAGGCAGGTGGATCTCTGTGAGTTTGAGACCAGCCTGGTCTACAAAGCTAGTTCCAGGACAGGCTCCAAAGCCACAGAGAAACCCTGTCTCGAAAAAACAAAAAACAAAAAAAAAAAAACAAAAACAAAAAGGGATGCCCTGGTTGAGATAACTTTTTCATTCATTTCCAAGCCAGCCTATGCCCCTTGTTTTTAACAAAAGCCTCTCACAGTCACCGTCCATGATGCAGCAGGAGCTCGAGCTCAGTGCTGAGAAACCTCGCCCTAAGGTGAATCCCCGCAGCATCTGTTGCTCGATGCTGTGCCCGATGCTGTGTTACTCTTTGAGTGTGGCGAACAGTTTCTCAGAACTTGCATTCCCCACACATCTAACCCCAACATTTTGCTCAACGCAGAGTTTTTAAAAATGAAAAGACCCCTCAGTGAAAGGAGAGAAATTTGAAGACATCATTTGTTCAACTCTCTATCATCTTTTTAAATTAATATTTTAATTGATAGGGGCTGTATTCATTAGGCAGGAGCACTCAGAAAGTTTTTCTGTAACAATATGATACTTGAATTAGATGGTCTGATGAAGACAAGATTGTGAAATTAAAGACATTGTTCACGAAGAATGGCATTATTAAAGACTAACTTAAATTTAGTAACTGCGAACAAGCTAATATTTCAAAATAAATTGAAAATTTCCCCTTCGTCTTATTAACACTTTATAGCTTCAGTATCCGTATTAATTGTCTTCTTTCTAGGGAAACATGCCTATTCTTTCTTTTTTAAGAAGAGAAAAAACGTTAGCCTCCCAACGATTTCAGTTAGCCTTCTTCATGGCAATCCTCCCAGCTGCAGAGGGTGTCTCCTAGACACATATTTGTCTTCCCAGCAAAGAAAATAAACCTATTCAGAAAAGAATACTCACAATGCTATGGATATTTAAATTTTGGGAAAATAATACTAGAAAAAAACTAAATTTATAGCTAGATGTTCATAAATGAGGGCCAGCACCCTGGAAAAAGTCAAGAATAGAGGTAAAATTGTTAGGTCAGGGAGAAACTGTCACAGCACACAGAAAGTACTTTCTCTCCCTAGAAAGCCAGCATAGCTACATTTTGCAATCAGTTAGATGAAAATAAGAAAATTTAGCAAAAAATCCTTATGGTATTAGTCATAGCAGAAGCAGGGGAAAATCTCCCAGGAGACCTAAAGCAATTCTGCCAGTGAGCTGCACTTAGGAGCTCCAGATTGTCGGACTAGACCAAATGGTAGACCAGATGGAAGTTTTGCTCATGATGCAGAAAGTGAACATAAAGAAAAGCATCCCAAGACTCTCAGAGAGGGGCTCATGACTAGAGACTCATACGTTCAAATAGAAGATTCTTTGTTCCAGACTAAAATAGGTTTTTTTGGATACTGAGCACTGATATTTCAACCCTGTGCTTGTCAACTCACTGACGCTCACCAGAGTGACAGAAATATCACTGACTACTAAAACGAGTTAGTTCTGGAATTGAAAATATTCTTTCTTATACTAAACTGATTCTCTCTCTCTCTCTCTCTCTCTCTCTCTCTCTCTCTCTCTCTCATTTCTACTTAGTCTGCTCCTTGGGGTCATCTGGAATATGAATATTTTATTTCATGTCTCTCCAACATTTGAAAGCAGTTTTTATGCACAAATGATGAGATTAGAATCCCATAATAATTAGAGAGTAATTACATCAAAGGCTTTGTTTCAAATGGCAGAGATATGCTTCATCTGAAATAGAAAAAGGGTTTTAGCCTACATTTATGCATGACCGTTAATTCCTAAAGTATGATGAGTTGGTTGATAGTGCTACTGCCTTCCTTGAGTTATTCATCACACTGCTTAAGGGGAGATGTAAACACCGGGGCTCTCTGAGAGGGTGTGCAGTATAGTTGTGCATGGCATTGTGATTAGAAAGCTCATTGCCATTCTAACCATGAGTGAGACAGATCTCCTTCAACTGGCACTGAGGATGTGAGAAGTAAAACCACAAATTTAGTACCTGGAAAAGTAGAGTAGTCCACAATCCCAGATGTCAGTTACAAATATGGAGTGGCTAAAAGTGCATAAGTAAGAATCCAGAGAGTGGGAAGTGATAGAGCTATAGGCCAAAGGAACAAATGACCAGAAAAGTTCATAACAGAGTGGTCAGCCCAGGCAAGCCAGGGTTGAGTTTTGATAGTTAAGGTGAGGAGCCCTGGCAGAAAGGTACTTGCAACTCAAACTGGCCAACAGAAGTCAGCATCAAACACAGTCTGTTTTGAAGCATGACTAAAGTTTACCTGTAGAAACTAGGTCAAGGGTTTGTTGATCCTTTGTCCAAACCCAAAGGCTCCAGTTTTGAGACAGCCGCATATGGAAACTGCTTTTAAGAGACATGGTATTTAGTATGATTTGGATGAAGGATGGAGTCAAAGGATTCTCAATGCTGCAGAGCTAGGGAGAATCAGTTTTTGAACAGTTATTCCTCGTTCTCTCCCTTGCTCAACTTGGTAAAAGGTCACAATAAGGAAAATGATACTATAAAAAGGACTTCTTTGTGAGTGGCATAAGCCTAAGTTAAGGACAAGTTAAAGAAATTATAACCTTGATCACGTGCTAGATGAACCCAGAGGCGGCTTTTAAGTGTGTGTGCACAGCAGGCACTGGAATGCTGGTGCTCAGACTCCTCCCTGTTTTTGTTTACCTGTTCCTGCAGCTCTATCAGTTCTGATTTCAGAGGGACTGAGAGGTCAGGATGGCTGGAAGACAGCCCGGAAAACTATCAGAGAGACTGCTGTTCTTTAGCACCACTAAAGCAAACGCCTGGCTTTGAATCATTACCCTACTTTGGTATTATGAGCACACGTGAACAATTTATCCCTTTTCCAGGGGAAGAAGGAGAGTTTGAACTGAAACCAGGATGCTACATCTGAATAGAGAAGTATAGATTCTGGGCAGACACAACTTGAATTTCTCACAGTTTAAAGGATTTCTTACTCTGCCTCAAAAATCTTTATCATCTCATAATTTAAAGAAATATAACCATCCCCTTTTGAAGAACAAAAGAGGCTCGGAGAAGCTAAAATTCTAATAACAGGGTCAGCAGAAAAACCTGAAGTTACTTATAGTGAGAAATCCTGAAGTCAGGAAAATCTCTGCGCTCTAGCAGGCATCCTGGTCTCGCTAAGGTATCATGGTCCTCCCCTTCCCAGCAGCCCCTTTGCCCTTGACTTACCCATCCATTTGTCTGACCAGTCCCTTCCTCTCTACAGTCTTCTAGAACCATGCTTGCCACACCACTCCTTTGAGCCTTGGGGTCCATCCTGTCCTTTGTGTATTTAGGATGATTGCCAACACTTGGATGGAGTAACATCTGGTATTTATTCACTTACTCCTTCACAATCCCACCTCCTATAGATATTAAAGTGTTGATTTCATGCCAGTTTAACTCCTTGAGAATTTAGAGAATAGGAAGACTTGTGTCAGCTGGGCGGTGGTGTTGTATGCCTTTAATCCCAGCACTCAGGAGCCAGAGCGGGAGGATCTCTGTGAGTTTGAGGCCGGCCTGGTCTACAGAGCGAGTTCCAGGAAAGACACCAAAGCTACACAGAGAAACCCTGTCTCAAAAAAAAGAAAGAAAAGAAGGAAGGAAGGAAGGGAGGGAGGGAGGGAGGGAGGGAGGGAGGGAGGGAGAGAGAGAGAGAGAGAGAGAGAGAGAGAGAGAGAGAGAGAGACTCATGAAAGAAATCCTTCATCATCACATCCTTTATCCTTTGCAGGTATAGTTTTGCCCACAGAAGCTGAAAAGCCCTGACTCACTTTAATTTGCTAGCAAATCTCCAGTTATTTGTTCTATTTGTCCTAGAGCTAACCCAGGACCACAGAATTTTTTTTATTATTCATCTATGTTTAAGATGTGTCTTCACTTCATTGATTAGATAAGCCTAATTACTTACTTGGAACATCATTTTCTCTGACAAAGAAATGAAGAAAAATAAATATATGCATTCTTGAGTATTGGTTTGAAGCTCTGTTCTTTCTCATGAAGGAATTTTACCAACAGCATCTTGATTTTTTTCCTAAATCAAGTCCCTCCACAACCTCTAGTGTGGATAGGGACAGAGGTATCCTCAACCCACATGGAAAAGTAGAAAATTAATAAGCCAAATTCAACTTTACAATCAAAAAGATTATCATACCTTGGGAGCTACAGAGATAATTGTACAACAGAGATAATTTTATGGGGGAAATGATTTATCCTTAGTTATAATTTAAGAAATAAATTGGTTCTAATTTTCTCTGATAAAGATAGCAGTGAAGCAAAAATTTTATATCACATAAATTTTTCCAAAAAATTTAATTTCTAAGGGAAATGTGCAATTAATAACTGAATAGAGAGACTCAGTGATTAGACAGCTACAGTCTGGGCATTTATTTGTATCACTTTGTGTAATCTTCACAGAGACTTTGTAAGAATGCATTACAAATTCACAGCCTGCAGTTCATCAGTGCCGGTCAACCGGTGTGCTGAAGTTGCTCGCATAGCTTGTGCAGAGGTATAGGATTTCCCAAGGTCTAGTTAAAAAACATCTAAACTCCCTTCATTGCCATGCCATCTCAAGAACGTTTCATATTTTTAGCTGTTTTATATACCAAAAATCAAAATATTTCAAGGCCTTTCTTAAAAGTCACATTCAAGTGTCTTATTCTGATGAAAAGATGGCTAGCTCCCCAGCCATAGGATATATTTGGATGTACAGTAGAGAGGCAATTATTTTAATTGCTGCCTTTATCTCCTCTCTTTTTATGTCTATTGTGTTCGGTTCTTAAAGTGGGAGTTGCTACATTGTAGAAAAGTTATTCTTTTTTTTCTGTGGACATTAATTCCATTCTTCCCCCATTTTCCTCCTTCATACCTGGAAGGCAGCTTCTGCTTTTAGCTCTCTCACCGCCGCCTTCGCTCACTTCGCTTTATTTTCTCGCTGTTCTTCGGAAGCCTCCGAGCTTCACTGTTGCCTTAAATCATCTATATTAGAGGCTCCAGTTCAAACATTTTCAGTATGACGCTTACCTTTGGGTTGCAATCCATTCGTCCCCATGAAGAACGTGAACTTCCCTTAGCCTTAAGTGAACTCCCTCACTGAAAGCATGAGAAGCCATGGGCATTGCTAAAGGTGTAGTGCAATAAACCGCTGCTCAAAAGAAAATTTCATAGGGTAAATTATTTATCCATAAGTATCGTCTTCTTTTTAACTTTATTAACCAAATGAATGAAATAAATCAGTAAAAGTGGAACAACCATCTCTCTAAAGCACACGCTACTCACCTCTCCCAGACTGTTTCTTCCCGCACACCCAACGCACCAGCAAAATTTGCTCTTAGGAAATTACCACCACAACTATCTCAGTACAAAGTTTCTATTTTTAAAACCACATTATTCTTAAAAAATGTTATTAAGGCAGGAGTTATTAAAAACCTGAAATCATTATTTTTAAAGTGAAGGATTTTCAAAAACAACTCCTCTGAAAACGATTCCCCAGCTGTCTGTGTCTCCCTGCGTTCAAATCTCCTAGGCAATGTCTTGAGGCAGTGAGGGCCTGGAGAGGTGGTTCAGTTGGGAGTCCTCTTCAGTGCGATGAGGACATTTATAGAATACACCCTTGGGAGCTTGTTACCCCTTCCAACCCACTGGCATATTGATCGTGACCATCAAAGCCTCAAGAACTATTATTACTATTAATACTATTAATTACTAAGCCCAAAATATTCTTTTAGATCGCTGAGAGAGATTAAGTCACCATGAATAAGAGAATAAAAATAGCATGGTCGTTGTAAAATGAACTGAAATAATGCAGAAATTCCCAGGTCAGAGCACAGAACACCTGGATCCCTGTCACTTTGACATAATCACAGGAGTGTCTGCTTAAAATGGCTTCTATTTATATATTCTAGTTTGATCATGGAAAACTGTTTTCTTTTGTCTTTCTTTTCTTCTGCTATTTACCCTTATTCTACCCTGTAGCCAATCTTTACCACCTGAAATATGGCTTCATGTGTATTGCTCAACAATGTATGTTATGTGTTTTGTTACATACACCTGTTTCTAAGTTTCGTTATTAGATTGCCTTTTCTCTGCAGTAACTATGTAGATCTATTGTACTCATTGTTTGAAGCTCTCCTCCCCAAGTCTGAACTTCATGCAGGCAGACATCCTGACTACTTTGTTTTTCATTGATTTTTTTCTACCATTATATCCAGCCCATATCGTGAGCTTAATAGATATTTGAGATGAGAAGAAAAACACATTCCTCCTCTTTTGTATCTCCTGCTGTGCTCTTTTCTTGAATACCCTTGCTCCCATGTGTGGTAAAGTTGCCAGTCATGAAAGTTTATCAAACTCACTATGCAGCAATGCCGCAATGTATGTGTAAGACTCACAAATTCGGCAGCCTCGGGCTTGAATCGCTTCATAGTCTAGTGTTGGAATGTTGAGGTTATTCTCTGCATTGGATCTTTATTTCTTTGCTAAAAGAAGGAAACCAATATAATAACCCATTTTTACAAAACTTACCAACAGTATATAAATAGCTGCCCCAAACAAGAACAAAACAAAGATGATTAAGATGTATTCATTAACCTTTCCAGCTTCTCTTGATCATCTTTCTTTTAGGTGTTGTAATTATAATCTATGCCTTCTTAAAGCACCATCTAATTATATAATGTCATTTTAAATAGTTGTTTTATTATCTTGTTAATCTTGTCTCCAGATCTAATTATAATTTCTGAAACAAGAACCGTTGTTTACTTGGAATCACTGTACTAAACTTTAAATAGTTAACTGATTGGTTGACACATAGATATGGTATATTGATTAGATGTAAGGTATTTTTGCAGAGGTATATTTATAACAACTTAAGACCCTATAGGACTTAACAGACATCTATAGAACATTCCACCCATATAGGAAAGAATATACCTTCTTCTCTGCAGCTCATGGAACCTTCTC
>NC_022031.1:63618628-63629069 GCF_000317375.1 Microtus ochrogaster | reverse complement strand
GAGGGACTTAATCGGGGGAGGGGGAGGGAAATGGGAGGCGGTGGCGGGGAGGAGGCAGAAATCCTCAATAAATAAATAAATTTAAATAAATAAATAAAAAAAAAAGACCCTATAGGTTGCAGAGAAGTAACGCCACTGACAGGATCTATCATATAAATTCTTTAATTGGCTCTTTTATTTGGAACCCAGTAGATGCTTAATTTGGTTTAAGACTGAATGCAAATTAATATCAAAGGATATTTATTTTAAAATAATACTTTATTCTTGTGAACCAAAATCTTTAAAATGTAATTTAAAGTATAAATGTGAATTAATTCCCTATTTTAACAGACACAGATAGGTACAAATGAGTAATTTATTTTTCCCAATATTAATAGTTCTTCATTTACATGTAAAATGCTTTCTATTGCTTAGGAAGAAGTGCTAACTACATAGAATATTATGCTCTTCTCTGGCCTTAAAAGGTTTCTCAGTAAGAAGAAGATAGACTAAATAACAAAGGCATTTAGCACTTATCCCAAAATCGAATAGGGTGAGGCTGAGCACCAGCCTCGAGAGAACATTGGTGTTCTTGTCTCATTCACTAATGGCTTTAGGGGTTTCATTTTGCTTTTATGATTT
Source organism: Microtus ochrogaster (assembly GCF_000317375.1). Taxonomy (NCBI): domain Eukaryota; kingdom Metazoa; phylum Chordata; class Mammalia; order Rodentia; family Cricetidae; genus Microtus; species Microtus ochrogaster. The sequence continues at coordinate 63,628,448 of NC_022031.1, read as the reverse complement.
TCAAGGATTCTATTTTTAATCAACTTCAGATTAAGCATAGTGATTCAGAATGATTAGAAACCTACCTCTATTGGACCATAGGGCTGAGGATTTGCACAACTGATTTTCTCTATCCTACCATCCTGGTTGCATGGGGTTGAAAAGCATAAAGGCTCTCTTGAAACCACAATGAAGAATTTCTTTTTGTTGAGGTTTTTTTTTTTTTCACTGTGAAAATCCAGACAGTCAATTTTGATAACAATTATTCTGGCTGAGTTCGCAGATGCCATGAAATCAGTCATTTATTCCCTACATATTCGGTTATTTCTTCATTAAGTGCTCATTCGTCACCTGCAACAGACGGAACACATGCCGTCTCTTAGATATGAATAGTTACTTCATATCCAAGAAAAGCTGACATATTCACAGATAGGAAATTGTTTTCCAAATAACTTATAGAAACAAACTTTTGTTCCGATATACGTGATGTCTTCTACTCCCTATGACTGAGAAGTAAGGCAAGACCCTTACCTCTTGATATTCCCATCCGTATTTGACTGTAACCCACAATCTTCACAGTGTTTAATTTTGATGATACAATATAATTTATCATGGCTGCGAATTACTTTATTATAAATAATTGCTATGTTCAAATAAACTATCCTTTAAACAACATTATGTCTGGAAGTTATTTACAGGCAGCTAACTGTTAAGGAATGTTTCTAGGCAGCCAGAGATGCTTGTATAATGCATTGATCTCAGGGAGGTCTCCTGCCTTACTGTGTCCAAAGGTCATTTGTTGAAGAAAAAATTAGGGACAGGGAAATAGAATACCATTACTTGAAAATTATCCAACTCTTTTCTATGGATTAGGAAATAAACAGAGAGAATTATTACTTATTATCATTTTATATTTTTTCAGAACCATAAATAATAATCTTAAAACTGTGCCTGGTATATTAAATTATCTTTTGTAACACATCCAACCTTTTCCAACTTCATGGAAAGAAATTATATGTCTACTGGATTTCTTTAAATGAGAAAAACTGAAAAGCAGTATCCAAAATCAAATTTGTTGCTTGTTATTTTATCTAATTACTATGATTTCCTACCTGCATTCTGCATTCTCCATATTGGATTTTAGGCCAATATATTTTAAGTTTCATTGTTTTCTATTGTCCATTAATTGTATTTATACCTTGGATGATTCATGAAAATGCATAGAAATAATGTATTTAAAAAGATATCTCCAGAGATATATATTCCAATGGAAAAAAACTAGGGTATGCCCCCCCCACCTTCCCTGAACAAACACAAGTCCACTTATCATTACCCATGCTTGTAGGGATGAAGGACTGTCTATTGGAGCATGGATAGAGTCTCAGAAAAGAAATTGAGCCTCCCTCTCCTGTGAGTCATCAGTCGTCTGTAGCTTTGGGACTTTGAGCTCATTTCTCTCCTCTAGCGTTTTGGCTGGCTTGATCTTTCCCTGGTCTTGTGCTGCCACAGCCCCTGAGAACTCATATGTGCAAACACCACGTTGTGTCTCGGAAACACTGTGCCACTAGTCTTTATCTTCCATGATTGTTGTAATAAGAGCAGCGGGGCTGCATCCCCCGACCCGGCCACCCACATGGCTAGCTTATGCCCCGAAATAATTACACGGAAACTGTATTCTTTTAAACACCACTTGGCCCATTATATCTAACCTTTTTTTGGCTAACTCTTGCACCTGGACTAGCCCATTTCTTATAATCTGTGTAGCCCACGAGCTGGCTTACCAGGAATGATCTTAACCTGCATCTGCCTGGAGTGGGAGAGTCATGGCGACTCCCTGACTCAGCTTCTCTCTCCCAGCATTCTGTTCTGTTTACTCCTCCCACCTATGTTTTAACCTATGAGGGCCAAGCAGTTTCTTTATTGCTTAACCAATGAAATCAACAGATTGATATATGACACTCCCACATCACGTGATGGTTTCTGGGCCTCAGGTTATGCTTTTAATTTATTTTTTTCTGGGATTCATCTTCATTGAATTGTAATTTTTTTCCCTGTGAAGTGAAAAGGGCTATCTTAATTTTAAAGCTTGTGACAGGAATATCCTTTCCACAGGAACAGACCACACAGGAAATGTTTGCCCGATTTATGATTTTACGTCATTAAGACAGATAAAACAAACAAAATTTTAACCTGAGCAACATTGATCCTTGAAATCTAAGATAAAATATAATAAATATTGCAGTTTTCATTTGACGGGAGCTGAAAAAAGAATGGTTAAATTGTTGTATGAGGCACAATCATGAACTCAGTTCTGTCTTGCCCATCCAAACGCCTTTCAGCAAGGCGTTACTGAGCATTTATTAAGTGCCGGATATTTTGTTTGGTCCTGGGGGTGTATCCGTGAACTAGAATTTTATCCTTTAGTAGAGAAAGCTGGCACACAGTGTGGTTTCTCCAAGCGTAGAGAAGGGAAAGTGGACACAGAGCACCATTGCTAACCTAGAAACTATTTGTAATTGATTCCTGCTGAAAAAGAAAAAAATCAGTTTTGGTTTATCAACCACACTTCAGGGAAAGCCCTGTGCCAAGGAACAGTTGGCCAACACAGAGTGGACTCCATGTTGTTGTTGTTTTTTTTCCTGCATTGCTTGTTTTGGTTTGATTTAGTATTTTTGTCTTATTAGCTTTTGTTGGTTTTATTTTCGTTTTTTTTTTTTTTTTGAGAAAGAGAGGGAGGGAGAACTTGAAGTTGGGTGAATAGGAAGGTAGGGGTGTGTGGGAGGAGCTGGAGAGGGCAAAGAATACAACCAGAATATATTGTATGAAAATGTTTTTATAAAAACAAAGCAAAAAATGGTTTCTTATAACAGGGAAATGCAGTGTTTTGGAGGGAGTTGGCACACTGACCTGGTCTAAAGAGCTCCTCAAAATCTCAGGCTGATGGTTGAGTTTTCATGGTATATTAATAAAGAAAGGCAAAGAAATGGATATGGTAGGAAAGGAAAAGAGGAGAGGAGGGGAGGGGAGAGGAAAGGAGAGGAGAGGAGAGGAGAGGAGAAGAGAGGAGGGCTCAATCAGATAGAAGGGCATTTGTGAACACCCTTAGGTGAGAGAACACAGCATGCTGGACTCAGATATGCTGCATACCTGAAGCCTCTAGCTGAAACTAAGAGGAGATGCTTGCCAGGCGAGCCTTGGCTGTGGACGAGCTTAGGAACCAGCGCGGCTTTTAGAGTTCTACCCTTTGTTCAGGGCAGAGACAGGCGACTCTCAAACCTGATGCTTGGCTGGAGTGAAGAGCAGATACACAAACTGAAGAGAATTGACAACAGGTGACAAGTCTAGGGGTAGCGTGCCAATTACGAGGTTCCTACAGCTGTTCTTGACCAAATGCCGTCTGTAGCACCCTCTTGTAGGTCTGTACCCCTTGTCTTCCTGAGTCAGTTTAAACATTTCTGATCTAGAACGATCTTGATAATTAGCCCGGGGTGTAGAAAACTACCAATGGTCAGCATTTATGAACTGTTCTAAGCATATTTTAGTCGTTAATTTGTTTAATCTTGAGAGTCAGGTATGGTGTGACTCATTCATACCTTTAATCTCAGCATGTGGGAGGCAGAGGCAGGCAGATCTCTGTGAGTTCAAGACCAGTCTGCTCTACACATTTGGACCTTCAGGCCAGCCAGAGAAACATGGCGAGAACCTGTATCAAAAAAAAAAAATTTTTAATTCATCCTTGAAAGCACACTCCAGGTAGATTCCACTTTGCACATGAGGAAACTGAGTCACAAGAAATGGAGAACTGTCCCAAAGTCGCATCATATCCTGCCCCATTGCTCAGTGATTTTGCCTTGTACACTACCGTGTTGTCTGGAAGAGCAATCTTCATTCTGTTTCTGGCCAAGAAGACTTTGCGATGCTTTACTCTCTGTGAATATTAAGTGGAGCTAATGATATGTGCTGGAAGGGAGATTGTGAAAGCTCGGAAACAATGTTAAGCAGTTTGTTCTAGCAGCCGAGGAGGTGCCACATAAATAGATGGAGTTTGTTTAGCTAGAGTCGGTAGTACTTGTGAATACAGAGCCACGCGGTACGAGGATTAATTAATTGCTTGCTGCTGCTTCCTGGGTTCAGCAGGGGAAAGTGTGGCGGCTGTGAACTCAAGCCCTTGACTGACTTCTGCACAGTAGCTCCCCGTTTGGGAATATGCATGATATTTGGGAGTTCACAGCTATGCCCAATCAATAGAAATCTTTTGTTTCAAGAGGTGCTATAAAGGACAACAAAAAGAGACCCGTAGCCTAGTTTAGGCAGAGAGTCCTGTAGGATTAATCCCTTCTTTTCTAAAGACCTTTACAAATGAGAAGCAGTTGACAGAAATTGACTCCACCACCACCTCCATTATGTCTTCTAGCTGCAACAACACCTTGTAAAATGAGCTTTCTTCCAGGCTGTAGATTCGCACAGTAGAGAGGGAGAAGATAGAAACTATCTCACGGAACTCCTCTGATAGGGGAGCTAAGAGCTGGTTTTCCTGTTTGAGATTCCCTGTCCACTCCTGGTGTTTGGTGGGGCAGCAGTGACAACAGCCTGAGACTTATTTCCAAGGACATCAAGGAAGGAAAGGAGCTGAGCAAGCTGGCTTTCAGGCTTTGGAGAAAAGATCCTTCCTGGTTGGTAGTGGGGAACAGGGAGGTCTGAATCCACTGCCATCCTGAGCAGGCAGCTGTCGGACTGTGCAGCCAGCAGTGTCCGTGGCTTCCCTAGAGCTACACTGGGAGTTCTACAAGCTGATTCCAACCCACTAAGAGGTTTATTTAGCTCCAACTTCAAAGGATAATTTTGTCCTGAGCCTTGAAGTTGTATCGAAGACAAAATCTATACGTGTAACAAATAAATGTGATGATGGTTCTTTCTGAACATTTCCTTGCTTCTCATGCCTAAGAGGCAAGTGTAGGACAGAAGGGTGGATTGGTTTAGCTACACCTTAACATCATGGAAAATAGAGGAAAACTCTCAGCAGGCCCCAAGAGACTGTGTGGGAGGGCTTATTGGTGGCTGTTCCCTGTTTGTTTTCTGGGGGCTGGAACAGCTTGTCTTTTAGAGCTTTTTGCTCATCAAGTTAAGTTCTGGGCTTTCTCTTCTCTGTGGACTGTCGCTACTTTTTAACCATAGCTAGAAGCTTTTCTGACACAGGGCATTTTCCATAACACCAAACAGCGCAAAGACAAGGCTGCCATTTAGATGGCCAGAGGACTTTTCCTTGTCTTTCTTGATCCATCTTGGGACATTATCTACTTTTTTTAATGAAGTGTTTCCTGTGTGAGTTTTATTAAAGTTGATATAGATAGCAGAAACAGAAAAGTAGCCTTGGCTGCGGGGAACGGGTCAACACTCGCGGAAAGTGTGCCCTGATGTTCAGGGTCCCTCCAGCGGCATTTCTTTGATGGATGGGATTGTTAACCCCTTTCCTTTTGATATGCAACGGGGTTGTGGGCAAACGCTAAGGCTTTCTTTAGCAAAGAGGTGGGGGGGGTCTCTTCATACTTTCTCCTTTTGTCCTTTTTAAGTCCCCAAACAACTCTGATGAGCAAGACCACAAACAAGAGATTTTCAATATTGCTTAGCATGTGGCATAGAAACTTGTTGGATGAGTTCTTACAGACTCAGTTGTATGTGTTAGAAAACGGGCTGCTTCATGCATCCACACTATGCTGGGGCATGGGGAGATGGCCCGGCCACGGGGACAGTGTCCACACTGGAATTGGCTTCATTTTACTTCAGCAATTGTCTGTTTAACCCTGGCATCAGCTTTGAGCTAGGAAGGACCAGATGTCCATCACAGCATCAGAGAAGCAGACCAGGACACTGACGGAGGTCACTAAGGAAAGAGCCCTGCTTGGGAAGGGGATTTCCATTCCAGCTCCTCTCCGCTATATTAAATAAGCTGAGTTTGAAGGGGTCAGGTGATTTCTGACAATCATGATTGACCGAGCGTTGGCGAGAAACTGTGTCTTCTGACTCTGCCGTCGCCGTTACTGTACACTGTACTGCTAATTTTCAGCAGAGTGTAGAGCAGATCACAGCACTTGGGTTTAAATGGAATATTTTCCTTCTTCAATTTAGCTTGTTTTCTGTTTTGAGCTTTCATTCTACCGGGGAGTGCAGATTTATTACCGGTCAATTCAGGGTCACTCTCATTCTCCCTTGGAGGTTTTGTATAAGTTTGGGGTGTATCAATCATACTTTTAAACTACTTACTATATACAGTGCAGTTGTGTGTGTGTGTGTGTGTGTGTGTCCTCAAGAAGGCATTAGTTCATGTTCCACAGATTGCATTATTCTGTACAATTAGACCACATATTCTTTTAACTGAAAAGGCTGATTTTTAGACCAGAAGATGCAACGCTACATACCTAAGTCAAAGCCATATAGCCCTAAAGGAGAATTTGACACTTAGTTTTATTTCCTGTTTTCTGTAGTAGAAAACCTTGAAAAGCCACTTGGGAGGAGAAATGGTTTTTTTCAGATTACAGTTCCAGGTGATAGTCTATTGTGTCAGGAAAGTCACCGTAGCAGAACCGTGGAAGAACTGGTCACAGGATATGGCCGTCAAGAGCAGAGAGCAAGGAATTAACAAATTCATGCATTATACAGTCAGGATTCTCTCCCTAGGAAATAATGCCACCCAGGGGGTCTTCCCTCTCCAGTCAATGTGATCAAGAGAATCCCCAGCAGAGAAACCCACAGGTCTGTCTGATCTAGACAATCGTTCATTGTGGTTCTTCATAGGTGATTCTAAATTGCTTCTAGTCGGCAATTAAAGCTAAACACCACGTGCCAAGAAGACATTGGTCACCAAGTAATCATACCATAGCTATATTCAGAGAACTGGATTTTTCAAAAAATTGCACTTTTTTAAGAGTATAATATAATTACATAATTTGTCTATCTCTTCATTCCCCCCAAGCCTCAAAATATACCTCACCAGCTCTCTCTCAAATCCAAGACCTCTCTTTTTATTAATGGTTCTTACAAACATTAAAAAACTTTTTTTTCTTAAAATTTTTTGTCTTTATACAAAAGTAACAGCTCCTTAATCCGGTGAAAAGTTTCGTAAGTGAGCAGTGGGATTCTCTGAACAGCTGGAAGTTTCTGTTTCCTGAGTATCATCTGTTTTCTGAAATTTTGAAGTGGGTTTTTCTTTAAGTAGTTTTTGCAAGCAAGCAAAGCAACACTTGCATCTTTCTTTGAGTTGCTGCGATACCACGGGGCTTTTCCAGAACGGAATGCCACCTGGTCCATCCTAAATTCTGTCAAGCATAGAGCAAGCTGGGCTAAGTGAATAAAGTGGCAGATCCTTAATTACCACAGAATGGGGCCTAATTGCTTTCCTGCCAGCTTTACCGTACCGCGGACCAGGGAGATGGCGTTTGATTTTCAAGTGGGTTACATAAGCCAAGCTCTCAGCACTGGGATGACAGACTGCCCCAACGTTGTCAGCCTGCGCTCTGATGGAGATCTTTCCGGTTCCTGGGCTCTCAGTGTAGCTATGTGTGTTTTGACTGCTAGCATGTAGTGTCTTTCCTGGCCTGATGTTCCAACACAGCTGCTCTTAATATTGCAATGGCAGGAGCCACCGTTCCCCAGAGACTGCCCTTAAACTCAATCCTCCAGGAGGAGACAAAAGGTACCAGACTCGGCAGTGTCATCAAAATGGAAAGTGAAGCACTTATGTCATAATAGTTTCAATCTGTGAACTCAACTTGATCTCTAGTTTTATTAAAATTCAATAGTTCTACCGGCCTCGAAAACTGCCTCAATAGAGATTTTGAAATCTACTCTTTGTCAAGAAAGGGAGGTTAGCTTCAAATGTTTTAGAAATAGGCCTGCACCATGGGTAAGAAACAAGTCATAGGGGTTATTTTTTTGTTTTATTTTGTTAGTTTTTGCTGTTTTTACTCATTTTTCTCTAAGATGCCAGACTGTAGAGAAAATAACAGACCAAGAGTGAAGATATAGCACTGTTTAAATTATTTCTCTAATTTAGCATTGAAATAATAGAAGATTTTAAAATACGTATACTTTTATCTTGAAAATTTCCAGAATTACTTTTAGCAGAATTGCCAATGACATCACTATGGTTGATGATTATGCTGAGTTATCTTTTCTGTTTCTGTACTACATGAATTTGCTCTTGTACCTGGACTCTCCAAGTTAGAAAGGGAAGGACAGTGGAACAGCATTAACTTAATGTGCCAATATTAACAGAGGCAAGAATAACTAAATATTACCTCTCAGAATGGTTGGTTGCCAATTAACTTTTGAAAACACTTAAACCTCTAGTTCTCTTCATGAAGCAGAGGGAAGGAAATAAAGATAGAGATGTGGTAAATGAAATTAGGTAGAGTCTGTCTGTCTGTCTGTCTCTCTCCCCCCCCTCTCTCCTTTTCCCCCTCTCTTTCCTTCTCCCCCCTCCTCGTGTCTGTGTGTTCACTGGAAAAGACAATAGCTTGATTTTAATGTATTATCTCTTGAATATCGAGTAATTCAATAGGATCAGTGAAGTCGCTCTACATGGAGGGGAAAAAATTGCCTTCTTGGTAGGAATTTCCCTTACCCTTAGTGTCCAATTCCACAGCTTAGAAATGGTCATAGGCACTGTATTTTTTCACTGGCATTTTGTATAAAGAAACAGTAAAATTAGTGGTGAACAGAAAGATTTGGCATAGAAGATCTATCACATAATAAAGAGACCCGAGGAACAAACTATCTAAAACAGATAGCAAAGCCTGGGGAGAAGCAGGCAAATCGCAGAAGCTGCTTCCATCTCTGTAGAACCTGGTAGAGATGAGAGGCATCATCCAGGGAAAACACAGAAAACACGCTCTGCTGACAGCTGGGGGGGAAACATTGCACTGGGAAGAGGAAGGAGGAAACGTGGCCTCTTTCTAATTATTGGGTTCAAATCTCCTCTCTGTGTGTACACTGAACTCATGTGATATTGTAAAAAAAACAAGAAATCTGTATGTGTTCAATTTCTGTGGTTCCTGTCCCAGAGCTCCTAAATGTCCTGAGAGGTAGTCTCCAGACTCCTGTCTTCTGTTATTCATAATAAGCCCCTTTCTACCATACTAATAATTATGCAAAAGAATAATTCTCAGTAAACGGGGACCAGACAGCGAAAGAACCACCCTGTGATGAGATTAGAACTTTTAACTCTGAGACTCTTCATCCTGGTAGGGGAAAGGATTGGATGTTGGATTAATAAGTAGTGATCAATGACATCATCTGTCATGTGGGTTAGAAATGCTAGGCAGAAAAAAACAGAGACCCTAAAGAAAAGACAGAGACACAGGATAGAGTTTGGAGGGCAACCCAGTGAATTCTGAATCCACTCATGTTTACTTCTAAGTTTTAAAGAGTCCAAAGAGGAGGGGGAAGACATCAAGTAACCATACCCTAGGTCAAAACATCCTGTTAGTAGCCACACCCTGGGTTAAACGTCCTGTCAATAACCCTGAAGGAACAAGAATAGGCCTGAACTCTCTGACCTTTAGTCAAGGTCTGTGGGCTCCAAGACCTGCTTAAAGGCGAGCGCCTCCAAAAAACACATAAAGAGAATTTCCAGATTGGTGAACATGTGGGGATAAAGGCAGACACCTTATAATTGGTACCTGAAATAAAGACATTCATTGGCATTGTGTCCTTATTTTATGGATTCACCCTAGCGTCTCATGGAGTCATAGCTGAACTGCAGAGGTTCAGTTGTATCCAGACTATTGGAGAATTACTGTTGCAGAAGTCCAGGTGTATCCAGACTGTTGGAGAATTACTGTTG
>NC_022031.1:63614209-63618158 GCF_000317375.1 Microtus ochrogaster | reverse complement strand
TTGGAGAATTACTGTTGCAGAAGTCCAGGTGTATCCAGACTGTTGGAGAATTACTGTGTGGGAGAAAAGTTCCTGGAAATCAGTGAAGAGGAGAGGACCAGCGTAGAGTAGGAGCTAAGTTTGGGGGTAAAAAGAAGCCCACCAGTATTAAGGAAAAGCGTTTACCCTTTAGGCTTTCAGGGAGGTTGTCTTGTTAATTTAAGAAAGGGTCTCACATAGCCTACTCCAGCCTCAAACTTATGCTGTAGCCGGAATGGGTTCAAACTCTTGATGACCGACTATCCCGCGGCCCTCCCCAAATGCAGGTAACATATATAGGTAGGCACCATAGAGCTGGCTTCCTTGGAAAACACTCTTTCACTGGCCTTCAGAGGGAAATGTTTCTTCCTTCCCAGTCTCAGAATAATTATACATTGCTCTTATAAGCTAGTAGGTGGCATGTTTGGTATTCTTAGAATATGTCACTCGTCCGTCTGAAGGTATTTCTCCAGATTCCTTTAGTTTGGTTTAAGTTATATCATACAATAACAGTCAGATTTCATTTCTATCATCTTCCTAGATTTGCGGGATATAAAGTTTTAGTCAGAGCTGTTTCTGAAATCAGAAACACTCACCACGAAGATCTTAGCTAGTCTAGGGAGGGAAAGCACGGCAAGGTCGCTCTACTGGGATGCTCTGTAAGCAGCAGCCCCCGGCCCTTTAGGTAAGCAACCTTGTGAACACAGTGACAAACAACTCCATCTTCTACTTGAGCTCCCTGGAAAGGGGAAGGCTTGGAGAATTTTTGCCAGGCGGGATAAAGATATAATGACTATAATCAGCTCATACTTTTATCGTCTTTCCTGTCATATGTATAAATTACCAGTTAGAAATAGAATGGTGTAGGCCTTGCCATACCAGCCCCTCCTGATGAGAGATAGCTGTTTGATGTGGGAATGATTTCTTATTAATAAAGAAACTGCCTAGGCCCATTTCATAGGCCAGCCCTTAGGTAGGCGGAGAAAACAGAACAGGATGCTGGGAGAAAGAAGCTGAGTCAGAGAGTCGCCATGGTTCTCCCACGCCAGACAGACGCAGGTTAAGATCATTCCTGGTAAGCCAGCTTGTGGACTACATAGAATAATAGAAATGGGTTAGATCAATATGTAAGAGCTAGCCAATAAGAGGCTGAAACTATTGGGGCCAGGCAGTGTTTAAAAGAATACAGTTTCCGTGTAATTATTTCGGGGCATAAGCTAAGCTAGCCATGTGGGCGGCCGGGTGCCGGGGGACGCAGCTCCGCTGCTCTTATTTCAACAGCTGTTCCATAGGGTTAAGAGTAAAGACAAGGCTGCCACATGACAAATGACTGAGAAGCCTCACCTTCTATGACAGTTAAGGCATAATTTTCTATGTATCCTTTGGAAAACAGCTTTCTCTACTCTACTCAGGGTAGAGAAAGTGGAGAAGCATTCTTTCCACTGAAGGTGACTTCGTTCCGTGGATATCATGCCCTGCACACCTACTATCTGTTCTGACAGTCAGGCCAACTGCACGATGAACAGAGACAGAAATGGCAATAGAGAACAGAAACTTTAAGTAATAGACTTAGAAATCTCAGTAACATAGGACTGAGGGCAAACCAGTGAGTCAGATCCCTCATAAGTTAGTGCATAGGTTGTTGAAGGAACATATTGTTTAGCATATGTATACAGACATAATTACTTCTGTTTTTCTTTGAGGAAGAACTTTTAATATAAAATTACAATCCAAAGTATCTTAAGCAGATAAATTAATTGGTAAAGTAAAATTCTATTTAGAATTATAAAGATAAACATAAAGTCTCAATGTGGAATTTTCTTCAGCCCTTCTCTCTCATCCCACGTACAAAACCCAGTTATCTGAAAATTGGCTAATTAGCCCATGAGAAAACAGAAGCAACATATCTTGGTTCCCTGTGATAACTTCCCTACCATTAATTTATAAATGACATTTTGTGCTTTTTAGCTTAACTTTGTGTTTCAAATTGGTCACTTTGACCTTTCTTAATAACATCCAAATTTATATAAAATTTCAACCCCCTTGTGTCTTCATCAAAATCTTGAATGAAATTTGATACAAACTTGTTGCCAGTTTTATGAAAGATTGAAAGGGGAAATTTATTTCTTACTCCTTATCCTGCCTTTCTCAATCATGCTAAACAGTTTTTGCTTTTTTCCTGGAAGATTTCTACTTGACTTTCTTGTAGTGTCTGCCTGATGACAAAGACTACATACTCAAAAGGAAACTGGCATCTTGCAATAAGCCCAGAAAATTAGATTTTTGAACTATTAGGAACAATAAAAAAAATCAAGCATTTTATGAGGTATGCCAGGCTCAGAATTATGTAGTTCTTTTTATTTTTTGAAAAGCTTTGAACATTCCCAGTGACAGCAAATGAGGACAATTTTCTCAAGCTTTGTGTATATTCACAGAGCTGTGTACGAGTTTCCTGACATTTAATTCTTAGACTCACCTATTTTGTTGAACCTTCTTATTAGTGCAACATTCCATGACATCAATACTGATGGTACTGTGCAATAATTTATGAATGGTACAAAGAAATGAATATTATTAATACGATAAATACTTCCCTGGTTGTTTCTTTGGTCTTTAAGACCTAGAGTTAGATGCTTTTCATTTTTTTGTTAAAATTGGACATCTTAAGTATTTATTTAGTTTAGGAAATTAAGCAGGGGAGAAGCGACTTATTCATGACAGTGCCCCAAACAGGAACAGGTTTTTATTCCACAGTGTGCTGATACAAACCACTTTCTTAAACATAATTTAGAACAGTATTCAAATGCAGCTGAACTGCTGCAGCCCCTCGTGTGGATGCCACCCAAGGCAGAAGCCATGGGCTGATGCCAATTCGCTGACTGTTATTTGTCCACAAGCAGACAGTCTAAGAGTTCTGCCGGTGTCTTGTAGCAGTTTGTCTGTCACTCTCGTGTCCAAATGCATGATCTAGTCGTTTATTTGTATAGTTTCCTACAAAGATGTCAGTCTGGCGGGAACTGGAAACGTGAGCCTCCCACACCTCACCAGAGAGCGTGGGCAGCTCTCCTCTGGTGCTGTGTGTGGCTGCTGAAGATTCCAGGGTGAGAGGGTAGTAGTAGATACTCTGGGGGGGGGGGGGGGGAAGAAAGAGAGAAGGGAGACAGACAGAACTTAAACACCAAGCCACAGATAAAGCTAAACAGACAGAAGACCTCAAACTCACATTCCTAGGAAAGATTAACTTAACTTTTTGTTGTTCCCCCATGGTTAAGAATTTTCAGTTTAATCTTAACAGTCTTCTTTCAGATACAGAAGGCAGAAGCCCAACTCAGAATAGCTTGGATAGGACAGAGAGGTATGCGTGAGGGATGGTGGGAAATGACTCCCTGGACTCAACGCTTTTAATGTCAATGAACTGGGAGTCACCGTATCGCCTTTCTTATGTATCCATTTATACTGGAGCCCTCCTTATCTCAGCTCTCACATGGCTTAGGATTGCTCTGCTCACCCACAAAGAGGGCTGTGCCGTGGTTTTATTCAGTGTGCAGTTATATCCTCCCTTAGCTACTTTAATGATTCCCCTCTGACAGTCACACATAAAATGCTAAAGGAGTAATCAGTGGGCTAGTACTGTGCAGTCTGGGACCATTTATCACACCCAGTAGGGGTACTGGGAACATATCCTGAGTTTTTAACATACAGCCCATACTCTTCTTCACTCTCTGCTTCCTGGCTGTAGATGAACAATGACCAGTCAACCCCTCACTTTCATTCCCGTGCTTTTCTACCTACCTCCATGTCGTGGTGCTGGGGTGGACTGTATCCTTCCGCACCATATTGATGACAGGGTAGACTGTACCCTTCCACACTGTACTGATGCAGTGATGGACTGTATCCTTCTGCACTGTATTGATGCAGTGATGGACTGTAT
>NC_022031.1:63582546-63613051 GCF_000317375.1 Microtus ochrogaster | reverse complement strand
CACTGTATTGATGCAGTGGTGGACTGTATCCTTCACACTGTATTGATGCAGTGATCGACTGTATCCTTCACACTGTATTGATGCAGTGATGAACTATATCATTCCGCACTGTAAGACAAAGTAAGCCTTTCATCCTTTAAGTTACTTATTGCCAGGTATTTTCTTATTTTTCAACAAGCAAAGTGACTAAGACACACTCTATCCCACGGTGATGGGTTGAAATCTCTGAGCAATACAAATCTTTCCTCTTTTTTTCTTCTTTTAATTTTATTTTTAAAAGAATCTTATTTTCCAGTTCCCTCTCCCTCCCATCCTTCCATTTCCTCTATCTTCTTCCCACCTAACCCCCCCTCCACTCCTCAGAGAGGGTAAGGCCTCCCATGGGGAGTCAAACATTCTGTCACATCACTGAGGCAGGACCAAGATCCTCCACCTGTTTCGATGCTGAGCGAGGTATCCCTCCATAGGAAATGGGATCCAAAGAGCCAGGTCATGCACTAGGGAAAAATACTGGTTCCATTGCTAGTGGCCCCACAAAATGCCCAAGCCACACAACTATCACCCACATTCAGAGGGCCTAGTTTGATCTTTTGCCAGTTCCTCAGCTGTCAATCCCAATAGCTCGGGTCAGCTGTTTCTGTGTGTTTTCCCATCATGGTCTTGGCTCTTTTACTATTAATATCACTCCTCCCTCTCTATGACCGGATTGATGACTACCTTAATTGTCATTGTAAAACCTTCATCCAGTATTTGATGGAAGCAGATGCAGAGATCCACAGCTAAGCACTGGGCAGAACTTCTGGAGTCCAGCCATAGAAAGGGAGGAGTATTATTACAAGCAAAGGGGTCAAGATATTCCCTTTTTTCAAGTTGCTTATATAAGACATCCTGTCTGTCACAGTAGCAAAAAAGTTAGCTAAGTCAGGGTACTAAGACAAGAAGCCCCTCCAGGAACATACAGATGAGCGTAAGTCTCCCCCCGCAACAAATACAGGGAAAGTGTGTTTCAGAATAAATGGGGGAAAGTAGAAGTAGTAAGAGATGTTTGCTGCAGCTTACAGATGGATCTTCCCCACCGAAAACAATGACACATTGGAAGTGGCAGGAGGTAGAAGAGATAATAAAGGAGACAGTCAGGAAATGGAAAGTCAGAAAGTGGAGCTGAGGTCCCCAGAGAGTCTGGAAGCTGATGCAGGGTGGATGTGGGAGGCGGTGAGCGCCATCGAAAAAGCAGTGAAATAAAACAGAAGAGAAGTGGAGAGTGGGTGGGGAGCTGTGTGTCTGTGTGCTCTGAAGACATCAGCCAGGGACAGCTTTGTCAGCCTGGAAGGCAATAACTGTCAATCAGCCAATTAGAGCTCAAGCCTCCTCAAGCCCTTAAGAGTCCAGTGCTTAGCTTGTCAGTTAGTGTATGTTTTGGCACTTGGACAACACATTTTAGTAAAACTAATGCCTGGCAAGTTTTTTCTTGTATCTTTTTCTTGGCTTCCTCTCCATTTTTTGTTAACTTATTGTACAACTGTAAATTCAGACTGTTTTCTTTATGGGTTTCTGATTGTGGGATAATATTACAGAAGAAAACATCAATTTCCAGGCCCATTATACCATACCCATCCACAATTTTTAAATGACAGCTGAGACGCAGCTTTTAACATTGTGCCTAGGAGTCTGTTCATAGTCTTAAAGAAAAGAGTCTTGAGTTCTTTTCTGATGTTTTAGAGGTAGGGTCTAAAGTCGGTCTGTTTGTGAATAATTGAATAAGTTGAGAATACTTGCTCACATGCTGAGAATAAGTTAATGACAAGGAGACAATGCAGTCTGAGAGGTGGCACTTGTTCAGAGTGCCTGACTTTTTAGAGCATCCCACTTGGACCAAGTGAAGGAGATGCTGAGCTCAAACACACCTATTGACATCAATCACTGCTGCTTAAATTGTGATTCCAGGATCAGCTGCACAATTGTGGGAAGCTTGAGATCAACTTCCCCACAGGGAAGTTCTGGGCATCGAGCTCAGGAGCTTACACTAACAAGCTCTTCTAGTGACAAGCATTCACTGAAGTTTGAGAAGCAGGGGTATGTGTAGCAGTAGAATATTCAAGTGGAAAGGCCCAGAAGGTGGCTGGCTACACAAACAAAGCCAGAGTCTGAGTGAGAAAACAGAATCCCAGGCCAAGGAAGTAAGTTATTACTAGCAATGACACCTGAGGAAATGAAGATAATAAGAGCCCTACACACACACACACACACACACACACACACAAAAAAAAAAAAAAGATGTGGAGGGAAGGACCTTAACGTCCTCAGTCCTCCAATATCCAGGAAAGCCAGGTTTCTCTGTTAGGCACAGAGATCAGTTTAAGAGACAGCAATGCCAAATGGCCTGTTGACATGTAGGGCGACCCTTTAAACAAGCAGGTCTCTCACCCTGCTGGACATAATTGAGTTCTCTGTGGCTCCAAATAAAGAGTGACAGACTGTATTGCTGTGTCTATAATTATTGGACTTAGATTAACAAAGTATATAATTATAATAAACTTCAGCCCTGCTTGCAGAGCAAGGAATTGAAGAAGGATGCTTAAAAGAAATCACACACTAGCTCAGAATTGAAAATAATAGGTTACTTATTTAGGGGTAGACTCACAAATCAGAATCCTCTGCTAGAATGGGAGAGCAACTGAATCCCGCAGCCAGAAAAGAGGGCCTGGGTGCGGGCTTTTCATTGGCATTTATAGTATAAGAGATCATACCCAAGTGGGCGGGTAACTTAAAAGCTACCTGCTGTAGGATTTCCTACAGCAAGGAGTATTCTTTGCAGATTATGTTCAAAGGTTGGCAAATGCTTCATTTACCTTGTGAGAGTTTTGAGAGGTGAAGGCTGGTGCTAAAACATTACTTTGACAGGCTGCGTCCCTGTGCATAAGTCCCTGAAGCCCATTGTCTGGGGGCCTGGTCTGGAAATCTGTATTTCTGAAAATTCCTCAGGCAGTTCCTCAGTTCAGTCAGATTGAGACTGGAGCATAAGCCAATTAGATATCTGCCCTAAGAAAAACAAAGTCAGAAAGAAAAATGCTTCCCACTCTCCCAAACCAGATCTCCGCCTCTGCTCCTCCCGTTCTTTGATCTCTGCTGTGGCCTCTCCCCTCTGGTTGCCTCATCTTTTCTCATTTTTCAGGTTACAATTCCAGGCTTTTGCAAGTATAACTCCTGTCTTTCCTATGGCCCCTCCTCCCCAGTCTCCTTCCAAATGCAGGCACCTTCCAGGGCAAACTTTATTAGAGTAACCGCGAAGTACCCTCCTTATTTTCAGATGAACTTTATGTTGCAAGCTGAGTACACCTGGAAACATGCCTGTCCAGTATGTGGATCATTGCAAGATGAATTCCATGAACAGTCATGAGCTAATTGTGCCCTGAATTGTGCCTACTATCTCTCCCTTTAAAATGGTTACTTTAAACTGAACAATCGCAAACTATACTACATGAGTGAGTATAGCATCCCTAAAAAACAAATCCTTGTGTTCCCTTTGTTTGGAGAGAAGCCTGGAACCCATGTTTCCTCACTCCACTCTTCTGTGTTATCTATGTGCTTGTTTGGGCTCTGTGCTCCTCTGGACACAAAGACACTGTGTTCATTGGTAACACTCTCATGCCTCATTTCTCGGGATTGTAGTTCTCTTATTTCTAAGGCTCCAGATTTCAGAGAAGGACTAAAACTTTGGTTCTGACCATTGCCAAAAGTTCTAAATGTGAATTGAGAACTGGCCCTCTCCACATCTTCCTATACTTTCTCTTTTGTGTCAGAGTTTAGTTACTCTCCACTCCTTGTCTTCTGAACCATTGGTTCCTCCTGGCTGTTCTTCCAACCATCCTGTTCCTTTGCAATCCCTCTCCCTCCATTTGTTCTAAAACGAAACCATCGTTTAGATTTCTGTAGAGTTACAGAGCAATAAGAGTCTGCATAGTGGAAGTTACTCTATTCAGTATTTGTATATTCAGTGAATGGTGCCTAGTCCTTGCTGTGGAAGGAAGAGAAAAGTGGAGGACTCCCCAGCCTCTCCTTGGGAAGTCTGAAGACTGCTACATTGGCATGAAGCATCTCAGTGCATATTCTCAAAGAGCTCCCGGGATCTTCACCTTTCCTTCCTGTAACTGACTACTCTATTTGCAGCTGACACTGTCGTGGAGTCTAAATTCCTGCATGAGAAGACAAGACTCAAGTTAGATGTGCCTGGGTTTGAAGCTGGGCCCCTCTCCTAACTAATGAATACGATGGGTATTTGTACAGTGAGAAAGTGATAAGTAGTAGAGTCCTTACATGGAGTGGAATGCTTTGGGAGATGCTCAGTGGGTGTCCAGTTCACGCTCAACACTCCCTGTAGGTTAGCAGTGGTTAGCCAGCTCTATCTGTTTACAGTTTTCATCATAATGCAGTGTGGTAACTCCTGATTTTGAAGCTAGCTCTTGAGTTTAGAGAGTGCTCAAAGGACCGTGAAGTGACACAGAGACCCAACCATGATGCTATTTGGTGTGCATGCCTACTTGAGCCTCACACAGGATGTTAGAGCAGGTTTAACCATTTCCTAGAACTACTCTGGAAAATGTCATAAACCGAGTGGCTGAAAGCAACAGGAATTTAGTCTTTCACAGTTCTGAAGACTGGAAGTCCAGTATACAGGCTCAGCAAGACCTTACACTCTCGAATCTTAAGTGGGGAACCTTTCTTCATTTCCTCCAGCTTCCCATGGTAGCTGGCAAATTCTAGGATTTCTTGGATTGTGGAAGAAGAGTTCCAGTTTCTGCCTATGCTTCCCTACTCTTCCGTCTGTGTCTCAATACCCAAAATTTCCTTCCTTTTCTCATCTGAAGAGGAAATCATTTAGCATACACACTAATGCAACATTACCTCCATTTTAATTTCCTTATATCTACAAAGACGTTATTTCTCATGCAGAGTCTAAGACATCAATATTTTGAGTACACAAAGCAGCTCACTGCAAGG
This sequence comes from Microtus ochrogaster, assembly GCF_000317375.1. Taxonomy (NCBI): domain Eukaryota; kingdom Metazoa; phylum Chordata; class Mammalia; order Rodentia; family Cricetidae; genus Microtus; species Microtus ochrogaster. The sequence goes on along the minus strand of NC_022031.1, from coordinate 63,608,053 downwards.
CCCAGAGGAAATAATTAGGATATCATGGCTGAGTAAATCAATAACTTGTAGCTCAAGAAAAATGTGATTTTCTAACTCTAGCTGATCTCCCATATAGGAAACGTGTTTATGTGTGAAAAACAATCTAATTTTAATTTGCCTCAATATTAGGAGAGTTCAGATTCTTGCATGAACCTGGGGTTTAATGATTGCAACAAAGATACCTAGGATGTGGAAGCTGTAGTTTTGGAAAGGAGATGAAATGAATATAAACAGAAGCAGCAAAGGAGGAGTTTATAATGGTGGTCTTTCAATGAGAAAGGCACAATCCTTTGTTCGTATTTTTGAGCTGAAATGCAGGTAAATCTGTAGGAAAACACCTAAGAGAGATAAGAGGTTGAATATAAAATTGCTCTGAGGTGCAAGCTAAGCTGACAGCTGGGGATCTTGAGTTCCCAGACCACAGAGCTCTGGTGTTCTCTCTTGGGCTGAAGAGCAAACATACTTCTCAAGACAAAAGATTGATTTCCTCAGAGTTTAGGGAGCCCAACACAACACATAGAATACAACTTCCAATACCTTCATGGTTGGATGTGAATGCTGTTAAATATTTACTCTTTACTCTTTCTTCTACACAGAATGTCAAATGGTGGAGTTTGCAAAATAGTGTCAGGTTCAAATGGACAGACTGAATGCAATCTCTACTAAACAACCTCACATTGCACAGTATATGCAGAGAAACCATGAGCCTCTCCTGTTAACCTCAATTTCTTGCTTTTACTGATTTCTGTCAGTCCAACTACAAAATTCATTATTTCCATTCAAGGGGCAATGTAATGATCATAGACAGAGATGTCTTAGAAAGGAAGAAGCAAACCTTCCTGACATCCTGACACCCAGGAGCCATGTGGGCTCACTAGTGCCGTATTCATACACTGCTTCCAAACCTTTGACAAATACAAATGTATATAGCCAATCTACCTCTGGTTTGACATTTGTGTTATTTTTGAATATGCATTTCTTCCATGATAACGAGAACTCTTCAGGTGGTCCATGATAGCACGCAGTTCACACAGCAACCCGTCTACTTCATGTTTGTCTTCTTCGTCTTTATTTCCATTATTGCCAGTCAGGTGGCTATGAACAGCCTTGTGTTTGGTTTCTACCCCCTTTCTGGCAGCAAGATGAGAAGTGGTTCTTCTTTTAACACCTCTCTCATTCTGTTTTTGTAGGAATGTGAGCTGTTTACCAGTATTCATTCTCTTCACTTGGCTTTCTCTCTCTTCCCCTTTCCCTTTCTTTTCCTCATTTTAATATGCTGCTATTGGTAAAATACCATTGGACCTTTTGCTATAAACATGGGAAAAAGCAGGAAAATCCTACGTTATCAGAAACACTCTAGTCTCTTCTGTGGTTTATGTGTCCTGTAAAATCTTGCACTGCTACAGGGTGTGATAGATCACAGCATGAAATGAGTCCTACTGTAACTTATCCAGGGGAGTCTTCTGTAAAGAGAACTATGGCTTTCTGCCCACTACCAACAACATGGCACAAAAACCACTGAGCACAGGAGCCACGAACACTGCAGCTCTTGACAGGCATCATTTGTAGTAGCCAACCAGCAGGGCTCCTGTGTTCATCATTCCTAACTGTTCTATTTCATGCTATATTCAAGTCATTTCACTTTCAATAGCAGACTGGAGCTGTTTATTCTTTTGGAAATTCAAAATAAGTCTCATTATGAACTATGAACCATTGCAGAAAATAAGTACACAACCTGTGCCCTTTAATGTCCCTTTCAAGCCTGAAGTTCTATAAAATCAGTAAGATTCAGAAAAAAAATCTTACATCTTATGGTGGTACAACAAAATGCCTGAGCTAGATAACCCTGAATCCTATATGCTTAAAAACATTCTGTTGGTTTCTCCTCAAAACTTTTCACAAGTCAGTTTCTTCCTGCCCATCTCCTCCTCTCTGTCTCTCACTAGCAGACTGAATCCTGCTGACCACACTCACTTATTAGTTTATGCAGGGAAAGCAGAAAACTGGAGAGTGGAGAAATGCATCTTAAAGAATACTGTACTGCTAGATTATAAACTAAATTTAGATTTATAGAATATTTTTATATGTTAAACAAGTATATCCAAAGTAAAGGTTGGTATTCAGTGTAAAAACAAGGCTATCCTCTTCCCCACCCCATGCAGACCGCATACCCACTGGGTTGTGTGCTCCACCCAGATCCGCAAGCCCCCGGCTACTTCAGTAGCCTGGGAATGAGGCTCTGTGCCTCGCTCTCCTCCCACCACTGTCAATCTAATCGAGTCAAGCTACTTACCTTCAGATTTTTCTGTGATTCCAAACTGACAAGAGAGCAAGGAGGAACTTCCTGCCGTGTTGGATGATGCACATTCCAATCAAAGGAATAGCCTTGTTCCCTGAAATTGAATGAATTCCTAGTCACACTTTTAATTTTTATTGCAAACATTATTTTTAATAGAATATCCAATGTTTATCTACTTTTTCTATTTGTATTTAACCTTTGGACTTTAGCTTAGCTGTATTACCCTGAGATACACTCTTTGACACCTCAGAAAAGATCACCAGTTCTCCTACATCAACTGGTTTATTCTCATTTATTGGCTATACGAGTCTTTTTCTGTATGTTTGAGACAAGGTATCACTGTGTAGCTCTGACTGTCCTAGAACTCTCTATGTAGACCAGGCTGACCTTGAATGCACAGAGATCTGCCTACCTGTGCCTCCTGAGTGTTGGAGTTAAAGGTATGTGCCACCATGTCTGGCCTCTGAGTCTACTTTTGAACTAAGCTCCAAGAGACTAGAAATCTAGTGTATTCATTTTGATATCTATTGCAGCCTCAGGTATCAATGGCTTTTAGAATCATGTCTGATACGTAGCAATACATGTATGTGGAATAAACAGATGAACACACACCAAAACCAACACAACAGACCTTACATATTCTGTCTAGTGACAAAACCATGCATCGAAGTATCAAAATATTCAGATACCAGAAAGAATATCCAGTGTTATATAATGACATCTTGAGTTTGATTGCATAACATAGAATGACAGGGCTGGTGATGGAAGGCTACAGCAGTGTCTCTCTTGGGAGTAAAGGAAGACTCCTCTAGGAAGGTGTCATTGAACTCTGCCATGTGACAAGTGCATATTCTAAGATTTTTCAAACTCATGTTCCTTGTAGATCCTCATATACTTTAGATCTTTAGGAGGTATGTTTCTAGTCCTTGTATCTTAATTTTGAAAAGTAGGAATTATAATTGAAATCATTGTTAAATTCTTATTTATCTTTGCTAATATTTTTATGCTTCTTCTTTCCGTCATAATGTGATTAGTTATAATGATTTGTTGACTAGTACTGAAGTCTATTTTCATTCCTATACCATACCCTTCTGGGCCCATGCCATGGCATTATTCTTCTGAAAAAAAACATATGCTTATTAGCATTTCACCCCAGTATTTTGAATTTATCTTCACAATTGTAATGATTTTCTATTGCTTACCTCTGAATTTTGAGCCATGTAACAATAACATCTTGGCGATCACTTGAAATAAGCATCGAATCACATTTGTCTCACAGGTATGTCAGCTCTAGTTCTGCTAGGTCAGCAGTCATGATGCTTTATTAGATGACTGCATTGCACTAGTGACCCAAAGTTCTCTGTGCCCAGCCACTCACTTAACACTGAAACAGTACTGAGACAGAGCTGCTAAGACCCAGTGAGGCGAAGTATCCAAGATCACAGAGACAGTAAATTGTGGAGTTAAGATTTGGACTCAGCATTCCGGCCCCAGAGCTCATGCCCTTTGCTACTGTGTGTTATTTTTCTAGACGCTTGAAAGGAAAAACACCAATATGGAATTATTTGTTCACGACGGACTCTGATGCAATAATAGTTGCTGATGTGCAAGCACTCGACAATGTAGAATGGCTGAAGAACTATCCTAACCACACACACTTATTAAACAATTATGTGGATTGGAGAGTGGCTGTATTTAAATGTTTAGAAACTTAAATGAAGGGCTACGGATGTAACCGTGGAAGAACATTTGCATACCGTGTGAGGTTAATTGACTAATACTGAAGTATCTTTTCATTTCTGTACCACAGGGTCCTTGGCATTATTCCTTTGAGAGTACTGTATTATATTTATTAACATTTTATCCCAGTATTTTAAATTTACCAGTCCTCAGCCCTGGAAGAATAAAAGATAAACAAATAAACAAACAGAACATTACCAAGGAAATAACATCTTTCTTTCTCTCTTTCAGCAATCTTGACACAGAAGAACTGTGTGGTGAGTATCTTCAAGACCAACCAAACTGCTGTAGCTTTGATTCAGAAAAAGGAGGCTGTAAGGTGATAAACTTATCACACGTTGGGGTTAAAAGCCTGGAAGGAAAGCAAACCATTGGGCAGAGTGGTCTGGGGTTTTCTTGTCTTGGAATTTGTCCCCAGTGTGCATGTTACTTAAACACTTGGGCCTGGTTCGTTTGCTCGAGACAAGAGAACTGGGCTGTACAGCAGTTTCAGGGAAACAAATTCTGTGTGTGCCAGCTGCAGCCTCTGTTTGCCTCCTAGTCACCACACAGCCTCTCCAACGCTGTGCCCTTGACATATAAAAGTAGCTTAGGTCCATATCTCTGCAGCTATTCTAGAAACTTAAATGCCTTTATGAAGAATATACAAGTGGGGAGAGAGAAGTATTTTCAAATGCATAGTCTACCTGCTTCTTCATTTATTTCTGTTGTCTTTGTGACTGGGAACTGAGGTCATAGATTAAAAATGGGAAAAGTAAAGAATCTGAAAATTATTCTTTGTTACGAAAATGGAACATTATGAAATGACCAGACTTGAAACAGATATATATGTCTCTACATGAGAGAATGTTTTATATTTTAAGATAAATGTGTCAAATAATGCTTTTGCTCAAGAATGGTTTTACTGTCTAGGCAGCCTGAAACATTTAAGTAGCTAGAAGAAAGGTTTTGGAAAATTCTCATTGAAATCACAGATATTTCCTAGATACTCTAGACATTTTACAATTTTAGCGCTCACCACAATCATCCAAATGGACATTTTCTGTCATTAAAGATTGGTAACCGTTCAGAAATCTGACAGATCATCACTGAGAGGCTTCACCAGGATAATGTGTCACAGTGCAGTTTCAAGGCAGCAACTGAACCAAACAAATGATAATCACTGGCCAGAGCTTTCAGATATTTCAGTGGCCGTTGGACTCTAGGCTTCCTGCATAACACCTGCACAATTTCCCTCCCAGTTCAGGGACAAGAATCCAGCTGAAGAAACAAGATGTGGTGCAGAAGCCAGGCGTTCTGGTAGCACAGGGAGCTAGGTTTCGGGAGATATGGGGAAACCCTACACAGTCACGGTAGCTTCAGCTTCATGAGAATTGCTGTGCTGAACAGACAAAAGCGTTCACAAGACCATGACACCAGGACATGTGATGAGCAGCAAAGCCCATGAAGGTCATGTTGTCGTCCATTCTCATGGATACACAACCCCGTCAGAGAGGGATGAGAAAGGGAAGGAGTGAGACACTGGAGACCCGCTTCTCTCAGACATCTAGGTACGGCAGGCCAACCGACGATTCTCTCCAATTGTTCACAAAATTCCCTTTATACTCAACCAACTTGTCTGCATAAGAAGAGCTCATTGAAAAATGAAATTATTAATATCTTTACGACTGAAAACATTTAGTGGCTATTGTCTGTCTTCTCTGTTGTCTGTCTGTCCTTAAGGAGTATCTCGCAAATCTCTCTTCTCCTAAAACTACTACATGTTAAAGCATAACTGTGATTCTCCACTCAATCACCCACACGGAATTTTGTTTGCCTTTCTCTATAATAATGAAATGTGATTAATCATCTACTCTGTACATGCTGGAGGATTTGAACGCTTCCCCCTCCCCCATAGTTTCAGCAAGAAAACTGATTGGACTTTAATTCAACAGAATTTCTTCCTATTTTTGAAATCCAGTGATTATATTCACAATCTTCTTAGAATCCTTTTCTCTGCTGTAGAATATGCATTTTATTTCTAGATTGCAGCTTCATTTCACATTACCTTTTGAATTTAAAATAAATATTTAAGTTGAATTTTAATGAGAGCCAGGGTTTCAGTGCCAGCAAGAGAATTATGAGGAGTCACATCTCATACAAGTTCCCTGTGGGCGTTGGAGGGGTGGGGTTTGATTGACATAGAACAGAGGTTTCGTGCACTTTCTCCTAGAAACCAATTGCAGATTCTAAGCATCTAGATCTTAGCTTCATTAAACCTTTGCTTAATTCATCAGTTAATTCAATTATGGACCTCAAAATCTATTAAAATATTACTTTAAAATAACTTTGCAATCCAACTCATGAGAGTAACATATAAATAATATTTTAATTAATAATGTTTTATCATCTGAGAATATAAACTGAAGGAGGATTAGAGAATGTGGGTAGTACCACCACAATGGACAAGGAAATTTTGATTATGTAAGGTTCTTCATGGTATATTTTTCCTGTTAAAGTTTTTCTGGGCTGATCCACACTTAACCCCCTTAGAAAAATCTTCAGCAGAAATTTCTATCTGACTATGTTGTTCAGACTACAGGGGATAAAGCTCTGTCTTTCACTTAGGGTTTTTTTTTCTGTTTTGTTTACATGCTGAGGAAGTCATTTAGATTTATGAGAATACTTCCTGGGATTATTTCCTATCTGGCTTTTGTTCTGACTTGGTCTTCGTAAGCCAGACCTGAAAGTTCAATTTGGAAGATTGACTTGCAGAATAAAATACCAAGTCCAACACTACTAATTCTGTGCAGTGGGGAAGAGAGAAAGCAGCCCCTTGTTGGCATTGTATTAGTGAAGGTATTGTAAATATGCACAGGAAGACACCGTGCTTCCTGGAAGCATGGTGCGTGTCATTGTGGCTTCTGGGATTAAAGGTGTGTTTCCATAACCCAGTCCTTAATGCTGAGCAGTGGGACTGTTTTACTCTCTGATCTTCAGGCAGTCTTTATTTACTTAAATACAACTGAAATACCACGACACTGAACCATAACCCCAAAATTTTGTTTTAGCAGATGAGGCTTCAATAATAATCTGAACTTGTAGCAAATTCCCTAAATTGATGCTTCCCAGACTCAAATGTACCCGTAAATCATCTGGTGTCCTATTTAAAACATATTTGTGAATTGACAGTCCCATGGGCCTGAGATGATGTGTTGTAACAAGTTTCAGCTGCTGGTCCACTGAGAAGCAAAACCAGTGAGGCTCCAGCAGACTCTGACACAGTCAAGTACACTAACCTAAACTTCAGAATGGAAGGCGGAACACTACCGGGGGGATGTTTACGGCTGGCCCAGCTTCCTCTCTCACCAATGGTCATAGGACCCTGAACTTCACCACCTCACTTAGCTCAAGCTGTTCTTCAGGGACGGCGTTATAGTTCCCTTCATTCTCAGAACTGGTCAACAACCGAGTGGTTGCTCCCTCTCTATCTACATGGGGAGCTGAGATGAGCAAATGTGTAAGAGGAAAATGCATAGCCAAAACTTAAAATAGCATTTCCTCCTTTCTTATGTCACCGATCCTTCCTTAAAGGGATTTCTATAGTGTTAGAGACGGGGGAATCAATGAGTATTTTGCTTTTAGGAAAAATATTTGATTTGTTTTTCTATGTATGTATAGACTGCCTTTTGGCAAGAATCAAGAATGTTTATAGTTCATTGTTTTTTATTCTCAGAAAAACTTATACATTGGGTATGATATCAGTCAACCGTCCAGTATTTTTGGACAAAGTCAAAAGTATTCCAGGCATGACTTGGACTTCCTAAGTACCTGGAGATGACCTTGACTCTCTAACCCTACTGTTTCCAACTCCTGAGTGCTGGGATTACAGACACACACCACGACAGATGGCTTCTGTGGTACTGTGAATGAAACCCAGGGCTTTGTGCATTTGGAACAAGTGTACTAGCCAACTGATTAACATCTCCAGCTCCACTTTTGTTAATACCAATGTCAGCAAATGTTCTATCTGTAGAATTAAATAGATTAACAAATCAGTTTTTATCAAACATATTACAATATACCAAAGAATTAAGTCTGCATGTGAGTTTATAGCATTTTACTGTAATTTTTAAATATGATACATTACAGAAATAAAGTAATAAATAGTAGTTCGTATCTGTATTACATTTCAACTGATTTCAAATTATTTTCTATTCCCTGTTTTCAGTTTAATCATGGCTTTTGAGGCATTACTTAATCCTAGCAATGGAAAAATATGATAAACATTGCTCCACTGAAATAAATGGCTGAAATTATCAAAAACCCCTCCTGGCAGAAGCGTATCCATGAGTAGAGCCACAACAGACCTCCCTGTGGTTGGTGGGACCAAGCGTTTAGGGAAAGCTGTCCTTCAGAAAAGTTTCCTAGAAGGAGCAATAACATTTTTACATTTTTTCTCAAATTGCTGTCCTATTGTGATCTATAATAATATACTATTGAGAATAGCGTTTTACTGAATCAACCTTGTCATCAAGCCCAGATTCATGTTTCCCTGAGGGTTTTTTTTTATGTGAGAAAGAACACTTTTGTGGATAATTATGACCAGCTAGGCTATTTTTCTTTTTCTGTTTTACCTTTCTAATGAAATTAGTATGCTGCTACCGTAATCTCGTCTGAAAGATTTCTGTTTTTCATTTATAGCCAACATTTTGCTTGCTGAATTAATAAAGTAGATTATCAACTGAGACTTTTGTCTTATGATTATCTAGACTCCACCATAAATTGATTTTAATGCTTTTACTTTACAGAATATTTTTCTCAGCACCTGGGAGAATACGAGAATGTACTGGCCGCACTTGAAGACCTGAATCTCTCCATCCTGAAGGCAATGGGCAAAACCAAGAAAGTAAGGACATGTCAGTGATTGCTCTCCAGAACAATATCTTCCTTGAAAAATATTTTTAAATCATATGCATTTCTCAGTGTATATTGAAAATACAGATTGCTTTTATCAGTGATGATTTTTTTATATTGACTGTATTATTAGCTCACAGGACAATTGCAAGCATCCACTAGGAACCAGAGACTATTTTGTACTGAGAATACAAAGATACCCTAGCTATTCCAGCAATTCTTAATATGATGGGAGTGCAAGATATGTAAACAAATGCGTTGCTATGTAACAGAGGACCCCAAGGTGGAATACTTAGTTCTCACGGAAGGAAGTAACACCTGAACAGATAGCAATTAAGATAATAGTCATTAGACAAAGGAAAGGAAACAGCAGTACAGAAATTCTGTATCAGGAAGGACCCAGGGCACTCGAGGACATAGAAATGAATAGTAAGACTAAGGTTCGGGAACAGGAGGGATTGACACAACATGAGATGAAGCCGAATTAGGGAAGGGCTGCATCTTTCACGATTGCCACCAAAGCTAAGAATGTAAGCCGACACACGAAATACAAGTAAACAGTATTTCAAGTAGAGATAGGAAATCCTTCAGGAAGAGCATGTGAGAAAACTAGGCTGTGGTTGAGGTAAGAATAGAATCAGGAAGATGGATAAGGAGGCTAGTTAACCAGTTCTGGTGAGAGATAATGGTATGAGGAGAACCAATTGGTGGGAACTTTGGAGGGAAAAAAAAAAATGAAGTGCACTTGGGTTTGGCACAGTGACTGTGGAATTTGGAGAAGTGTGAATCCAGGGGATCAAATGAGGGTGTATTCGGGATAAATCAAATCTTTGGCTTGGATACCTGCATAGTGACTTTACCTAGACAAAATGTTGAAAGAGGACCAGGTGTGAGGATGTAAGATCATAAGCTTTTATTGACTTTAAACTGCTTTCGTAGTGTCTAGAAGGATACAATTGAACACTGGAGAAAGAAATCTATTTCTCATAAATGCCATCTAGGGCTTGGGTTGCAATAAAGAACCTGAGCGATGTCATCGAGACAGAAGGGAATAACTACAGTGAGGTGAGGACCCAGCACTGTTCGGTCAGACAGTACAGCTCCTGATGGTGTTAGGAAGAGAATGATCCAGGATTGGGGACTGGGTAGGATCACACAGTACCCACAAGTTAAAAAGAGTATTTGAAGGTGTGGAGAGTGGTTCAATGTTGATTGCTATGTAGAAGTTAAGAGGCTAGAATTAAACTTTTCATTCAGTGAATCAAGTGGCACCTTAACATTTAAGATGCTTGACAGGTAAAATGTTTATGAAGCACATATGGAATTCCTGGGTAAAGACAACAAATCCACACCAAATCTATACCAAGAAACCTATAGCGAATCCTGATGTCATATGAACAACACTGAAATGAGATCCTTTAAAATGGCCACTTTTACAGCAACACAGTTTGGAAACAGTGCAGTAGATGGACATGAGGACAAGGTGCTGGCAGGACAGACACTGCTCTACTTGACCCACTGGGGAAGAGAGCCATAGGTTTACATAGGTGAAGAGAGACTAAAGGATCTGCTGCAGTAGTTGCCACCACAGCGGGGAGGGTGGTTCGTGGCAGGGCTGAGGCAGCCAGCTGTAGAGAATTAATATAAGAAGCACTTGGTTCTCAGATCACAGCCTCTGCCAGCAATGACTTCTTGTCTACAGAGACTGAAAACTGTAGCTATTTCAAGGTTCAGATGCTATCTCTGGTCTGAGGCAGTATTAGCCGTAAGTGAGGGATTAAGTAAACATTTGCATGGTAAGTGAAAGGCATCCAGTTTTCTTCTCACTAAACTCGGGGAGTTTTGGCAATATACCCTCAAGGGCAGATAGGGAGACTCTTCTTTTGAAAATCCTGACAGTACAAAATGACAAAACCAAAGACTCATGAGGAGGTATACTCTTCTCTAATACTGGTCAACATGTCCCTAACCTACTAGATACTAAATGTGCAATCTGTCAAGTAGAATCACTAGGCTTCTTATCGAGAGGGCAGAGATACCCATAGGAGGGAAAGAAAAGAAGAGCACTTGGAGACAGAAAAGAGTTAACATGGAAATTAAGCATAAAAATGAAATTTCAGAAATATTATCTTTAACCTCCTTATAAAAAGAGGAGACAATTCTACACTTATGAAGAAATAACAGACAACCCAAAGCAAGAAAGTGAATTAAGAGAGCAGAAATAATACTAGCAGATTTTTTTAGAAAAAGTTTAGAAAGTCTCCCCAAATGAAAAGCAAAGTAGAAATTTTAAGTATCACCCAATGATGTTTTTACCTATAACAAACGGTACAGAAGGCCCACAGCACAAAGAGGACAGAGGTGGAACCTAAAGCATTTTAACTTGCCTTCCGTGAGAGACTGAGAGCTGCAACCAACTTTAGCTTTTGGTAATTTATCTCCAGAAGTGGTCATTTAAAAAGCTATGCTGGTCGGGCGGTGGTGGCGCACGCCTTTAATCCCAGCACTTGGGAGGCAGAGGCAGGCGGATCTCTGTGAGTTCAAGACCAGCCTGGACTACTAGTTCCAGGACAGGCTCCAAAACCACAGAGAAACCCTGTCTCGAAAAACCAAAAAAAAAAAAAAAAAAAGCTATGCTGAACCCGTAGTGTGGGCTACTTGAAAGTTAGTAACAAGCAGTTGGCAAGATTGATGGTTGCCTGGGGTACACACTATGCCAGCTTGAGCAACATAGCAAGACTCTGTCTCGTGAAAACTAAAACAAGAAAGAATAAAAAGGCAATAGTTAGAGTACATCTCTAGAGCACTTCCTTAGTATTCAAGTTCAATTCCCAGTATTACCATTAAACAAATAAAAATCTGCTTGGTGGGCTGGAGAGATGGCTCAGTGGTTAAGAGCATTGCCTGCTCTTCCAAAGGTACTGAGTTCAATTCCTGGCAACCACATGGTGGCTCACAACCACCTGTAATGAGGTCTGGTGCCATCTTCTGGCCTGCAGACATACAGACAGACTATTGTATACTAAATAAATAAATAAATAAATAAATAAATAAATAAATAAATAAATAAATAAATCTGTGGGCCGGGCGGTGGTGGCACACGCCTTTAATCTCAGCACTCGGGAGGCAGAGGCAGGTGGATCTCTGGGAGTTCGAGGCCAGCCTGGTCTAGAAGAGCTAGTTCCAGGACAGGAACCAAAAAGCTACAGAGAAACCCTGTCTCGAAAATCAAAAATAAATAAATAAATAAATAAACAAATAAATAAATAAATAAATAAATAATAAAAAAAATCTGCTTGGTGAGTTGATTTTGATGTGAAATGTACCCTACAGAGTTATGTGTTTTAACATGTGATTCACAGCTGGCTTCCCTGCTTTGGGAAGTTGTTGAACTTTTAGGAGGTAAAGCCTCCCTGGAGATGTTGGTCACCAGGTGAACACCCTGAGGTTTTATAGCCCTGTTCCTCTTCCTACCTGCTCTTTATGTCTGTTCTGCCAAGAGCCAAGGGTCCCTCAGCCCACTTCTGTCACCATGACATCAAGCACCACTGTGCTTTTTCCTGCATGGCAGACTATGTCACTTCAAACTGTGAGCCAAGACAGATCCATCCCTTCTTACTTTGCTCCATGTTATGTAGGTGGAAACAGCAACAAGAAAATCAGCTAGCACAACATGGCTCTCCTCTTCATTCTTTAGGTCTTATCTTTAATGGCCTCACACAGAGCTTGTCCTGCTGCTCTGTCTACAAAGTTCAACTGTTACAAAATCACTTGTTTGTTGCTATTGACTAACTCAGTGAGTAGTTATCAGAAACTATGTAATGACAAAATGTGTCTGTAGGAAATAAAAGCAATGCATTTATTTTATTTACTTATTTTACCTGTCACACTTACCTTAAGGCTGAACAGATCCTTATGATTTAAATTTTATTGATGTATTAAATAAATGTTTTGGTTAAATGAGCATTTGTACACTAAAAATGAAAAAAAATTAATTCCTTTGAGAAAAAAAATCTTCTAAATTCTAGAAGCTTTCAAGTTTCATTGACTAGGAAGGTAAACCAGATACATAATCTTTTGTATGTTCATACAAATATACACTAGAATCCTGTTTTTCCCCTATGCCAATACAATGAAACTTTGTGACATTTAAACCATGGCCATTCTCTTATTTTTATTAAGTTGCATTTTTTCTTGGCATTGACCCTTAGAATGTGTTTGATTTATGTAATACAGCTCAATCTATGAAAGCATTTTTATAAAAGAAAAAATGAAACAGTAGAAAATAAATTTAGAAGCTATATCTTATTATGGCAGCTTAAAGACAGATGAAATTCAGGGTCCCGACACCTTTTAAGCCGCTGGTGACCTGTTATCCTCTGTGTGCTGCCAGCATGAAGAAGCCTACTGACAGGCAGCCAGCATTTCTCTTTGAGAAACTTGGTATATTTTTATCCAGATGAAAAGTACTTCTCAGTCAGCAGGGCTGACATTCCAGGCTATGTGTGATATCTTGACTGTCAGCCTATCTGTTTCCCATATCAGAGCGAGATAAAGTGGATTCTACCTGTTTAACTCAGACCCCAGGAAATGACTCCGGACAGTTACAGTGTAGCGTGGATAGTACCCTTTTTCTCTTCTTCCCCTGTGCTTCCTTATCTGGGACAGAAGAAATAAGGTAAAACCCTACACGGTCATTGACAGGTGTCAAGGTAGGGAAAACTAGAACCCTCATCCAATATTGACAAACTGTCAATTCGTTTTTTTCTTTTGATAGAGAAAGTGATAAGCTACCTTATAACATCAATTTGTAGTATGAGTGTAACTCTAAAATGAAAATGTAGAATTCTTATGCAGCCAAAGCTTATTAGCTGTTGTTATGCAAATATGTGATATTCCTGCTTGCTGATTATTAAAGCTTAGAAGATTATCATAAACTAAAATGAAGAATAGTGGTTTTGAAGTGATATTTGGAATGTGGCAGTTATCATATTGAATGTTTCTATGGGAATTCCCAAATTTAAAATATGCTTCTATAATATTTAATCTAGAATTCAACTTTAAGCAAGAACATCTTATGTACATCTTCAGTGTTTAGGAAAAATGGTCATTTTCTAGAGCTGTTGGACAGCTGTCATTCTTAGTTCTACCTGCCTTTGAGGTCACTGCTGCCTTTTTCTCTGGCAACTCTAGACCCCTTCGTCTCAAACTTTCTGTATCTCAGTATCTCCATTTTCCTAGTACTTAGCATCTAAGCTTCTGAGGCCTGTATTTCTTGCACTATTTTAATAATACAGTGGTTTCTAAGTTTTATTATTAATACAAAATGAATAAATATTCATGATTCTTTTTTCAGTATGAGGAATATATGATAATTACTACAGTGGTGCTAGGATTTCTCATGAAAGAAAAATATCCCTCTTTCACTCAAAGTGTGAGCAGTGAAGTGATGTGTCAGATACTGAAGTGCCCATTTAGGCTCACAGAAGACAGGCATTTCATCCTTCTTGTTTCATAATTATCTTTTACATGTTCTCTAAAATAAGATGGAAATCAACTCTTGATAAAATATTTTCCGAACAGCTTATCTGCTATTCAGTTTGTTCCATGGCACTTCTAAGTAGGTGTGTGTATTGAGGAGGCCATGGATAGCACAGGCCTGGGAAATGTGTGTATTGAGGGGATACAGACAGGACAGACTTGGGAAATGTGTGCATTGATGGGATACAGATAGCACAGGCCTGGGAAATGTGTGTAGTGCAGGGGCCACAGATAGCACACACATGGGAAACGTGAGTTTGTATAGTGAGGCTATGGACAGCACAGACATGGTGTGTGTGTGTGTGTGTGCGTGTGTGTGTGTGTGTGTGTGTGTAATGAGGAGGCTACTGTTAACATGGAGGGTCTTGAGACCACAGACATAGACCAGCAGAAGAGAAGCTCTGACCCAGGTTCTAGTTTTAGAACCTTCTATGCAGACTTCTGCCCAGTACTTGGCAAAGGGAAACACTAGGCTCCTAGAGAGATCACTGAATTAAAGCAGAACCCTTTGCAACAAGCTCCACATACAGCTGACTCAGAAACTAAGCTGTCCTAGGCAAAAGACCCCACTGCCTCTGCCTGGGCAAAGAGGGACAGAACCCATGGGAGCACCAGTGAATGTGACTTTTAAGGTGATGTAAAGGTGAGAAGAGTTTACTGATATTATTCATGAGGTGATGTGGGCATTAATTCATGCAAGGATCATCAGCAAGGTGTTGGCTGAAGGGATCGAGAGCAGACCTCACTGTAAAGGCTAGGCTGACTCAGGACTTGGATTGCTTCTCCCTTGACAACCATGGCTCCCGGGCTTTCTTGCCATTGCCAAAGCCCACCTTACCCTGGTGGCTGCTGTGACTTCCTACACCAAGTTACCAGATGAAGGCCATGTGCTCTTCTTTGTTGCCAGCACAGTGCTTGAGAACCTGCGAGAAAAGGGCAATGAGGGTGCTGGAGAGATGACTCCAAGGCTAAGAGCACTCACTACTCCTGCCGAGGACCCAGGTTCAGCTCACAGCACCCAAGTGAGGCAGTTCACAAATGCCCGTCACTCTAGTTCCAGGGGTCCCAGCATCCTCTTCTGGTCTCCACAGGCATCTTTACAGAGGCAGTGCACAAACAAGCAGTCGTACCTGCACACACTTAAATACACTTAGAAACTAAGATAAGGAAATAAAGCCTAGAAAAAACAGAGTTTAGGAATAGTGGTCTATACCAGTTATCATTTACATAAGTATTAGGAGTTTTTAGTATTCTTTAATGTGCATTAATTTGTTTTCTCTTCTTTATAATTAATATTTTGTTAGCATAAAAATAATGATTTTTATATATGTATTGTATTATACTCTATCTTTCATTCATTCGTCCCTGCCTTCCTCATCATTCCTGTCCTGGTCTTGATGATCTCCATCCTCACCACAAGTAAATGGAGACTGCACGTTTGTTTCCCTGCCACACAGACCTGAATAATCACACAGAAACTATATTAATTACAACACTGTTTGGCCAATGGCTTAGGTGTATTTCTAGCTAGCTCTTATATATTAAATTATCCCATTTCTATTAATCTTTCTATTAATCTATATATCGCCATGAGGCTGTGACTTAAGGGTAATGTTCTGGTATCTTTCTCCTTTGGTGGCTACATAGTTTCTTCTTTCTCCTTACATTCAGTTTAGTTTTCCTGCCTATCTATATTCTGCCCTGCCATAGGTAAAAGCAGCTTCTTTATTAACCAGTGGCAATAAAAAAAATCATACCATACAGAAGAAAATCTCACATCATCTCCCATTTTCTGTCTAAATAAAAAGGAAGGCTTTAACTTTAACATTGCATAATTACATACAACAAAACAATTATCAAACAAGAATAACTATAGCACAATTAATAAAAACACAGATGCAGATATTGGGGTTCAACTTGAAGGCCAGAAAAGCAAAACTGCCAGCCACTGGCTCTTATCTCTACCTTTGTCTGAAATGGTGATCCTGCCTCTAGAAATCCCAGAATGAGACTGTACTTGAGAGCTATCTCCTCCCACCTAATATTCCTTTTTAGGGCTGTGTTTAAAGTTGTACACCACTCCCACCCAGTTTCTATGACAAACTAGTGTGACTCCTGGGATTAAAGGTGTGTGTCACCACTGCCTGGTCTGTGACCAGTGGGGCTGTTTTACTCTCTGATCTTCAGGCAAGCTTTATTTATTAAAATACAAATGATATACAACTACAAATCACAGTTACAATATTTAGTCTATTTGTGTCTGGCAAAATTAAAGTATCATCTATTTTATCTTTTTGAGTCTTAAATTTTATATCTATCTTTTATTATAACCATGGAAAACTGTAACTATCTGTCTTTAACTTCATCAAAGATCCCAGGATATAAAATTACCTAAGAAAACAGGAAATACATTGTAAGAAACTTCCAAAACCCTAGAAAAATAAAGGGTAAAGACAACTTGCTGCCTGGACAGTCACCCTAAGTTCTTCTGTAATGTTGGATTATCCTTCTTCAGCCTACAGGCCCATAGTAGCTGGCAGACTTTTTCATGAAGCAGGAAATTTGAAAGACTATTTCAACTATATTGGCAGTTTGTCAGTCACTTTCTTCTTTGTCCTACAGAATGTCTGGCAGAATCTTTGATGAAGCAGGAACCCTGAAGGACTGACTCATCTTCTTTAGGCAAATTTAGCAGCCATTTTTCTGTGGGTTCTGCATGTCCAATTCATACAGTATACCATCAAGCAGTATAGGCAAAAGCAGTTTCTTGCCCAAATGGCTAGCCTTGTAAATTGAAGGCAAATTGCATAACGAGATTCTTTAGTACCCATCAGCCTCTCTGAAGTAATTGGTGCTGCCAGCAGCAGACATGTCTCATTGTCAAGAAAAATCTAAGTTTTTAAAATTCTTTAAATGCCATATTTTGTGGGTCTTTGAAGTGTTGAAGAGTATCTCTCTAACTGAAATATATCTCTGTATATCTAGAATAGCTAACAGGACTATAAGTTTGACTATTATAAATACTTATCTGTTAATCTGCAATTTTAATTTTACATTACATTTCTAAATAAACTGTATAAACATAATACCTTAAACAAGAATAGAAATTTACATAAAACAAAATTGACCTTAAATTTGTATCAATAGACCAAGATCCATACCAATGTAAAATATTCATTTCTATATCATATTTCTCCCCTTATTTAGAAAGAGATTGACTGTGACCATCAACCACTTAAAATCAACCCTCTTTAAATGAAAATAAACATTTATAAACAGTCATTTTAGGAATTTTCATGTTGTTTCTCCAAATTGTGTCCTGCTGTTTATTGGGCAAAGATTTTTAGGGTTCACAGAGACTGTTTGCAAGGTCAAGTTCCATTAGATCACATTAGCCTGGAAGGAATCCACAGGTTCTCATCTTCTGTGGAAACAAAAGCAGATCTTCTTTTTCAAAGCAACATATCCTTAAAATATGTTGGTTTTTGCTTAGCAGCCCCCAGAATCAAGTGTTTTTCAGCAGATAACTCATTCACAGTGAAAAAAAATTCAAAGAAAACACAATAGTATATATAATCTAGATGCTACATGTATATTCCATCTTTATGTGACTTATTTTTTCACTCTATTACTTTTTAATATTTATTCTATTATCTTACTCCTTTAATCTATGACTGTTTTCCTTTGGGTGCCAGAATGTAACATAATTAAAGGAGATCCACAAGTAATATGGACTTAGAGTATCTTTACTTGTATACCAAGAGTGGTATAGACTTGGTCATATGGTATTTCTATCTTTAAGTTTCTTAGAAACCTCCACAAGGGTTTCTATGGTGACTGTACAAGTTTACATTGCCACCAGCAATGAATAAATGGTTCCTCTTCCCCCACATCCTTGCCGACATTTGTTGGCATTCATGTCGTTCAACGTCTTGATGTAAGGCCTTCCAAACTGGATAAGACAGGATCTCAAAGCCATTTTAATTTACGTTTTCCTGATGGCTAAGGATAATAATATCTTTTCAAATATTCATTGGCCATTTGCAAATCTTCTTTTAAAAGATGCCTAGGTAGTTCCTTATTCTTTGATTGGACAATTTACTGACTATTGAGATTCTTTATGTAGTTTACATAGTAATATGTCTGATATACAGTTAGTTAGGAGGATTATTTTCCATTCTTTAGATTGTTTCTTTGCTATGACGAATGTTTCTTTTGTGATACAGAAGATTCTAATGTCACAGGATCCTATTTGTCAATTCTCATGTTGTTTCCTAAGCTTCTGCAGTCCTTTCCAAAAAGACTGTGGTTATACATATGTCTTGAAGTATTTTTCCAGTTTCAAGGTCTCAGGTCTTATATTAAAGTCATATTTTGAATTGATTTTTGTGCAGGGTGACCTGAGAAGATACAACAAGTGTTTTAATGCTTTTGTAGAACATTAATCTTCCTCTATGGTCAAGAATATGGCATGGTTTAAAAATCTTCCAGGGGATTCTGAGTTTGTTGGATAGAAAATTCTCTAGAACCTTCCAGCACTAAGAAATGTCAAAAACAAAATTAGATATATGTAAAATGAATAAAACATAAAAACAAGAGCATCTGTTAAATGAATAATCACAAATAAAGTCAATACTATGAAAAACGTGACCAAATCACAAATAAAGTCAATACTATGAAAACCGTGACCAAAAATTTATAAACTGAAAATACATGGGATGAAAAAAATAGAAGAGAAGAAAGATTACACAATAGTTGGAAAGGCATAAGAAAAATTTGATATATATATATATATATATGGAGGAGTGAAATATTAAAACAAAAGTTTCTGTGGTTAAATTATAATAGGGTTAAAATGCTACTTTTATGCAGCAAAAGAAAGAACAAGAGTGGAAGCCTGGGTGGCGGGTGGGGCTGGAAACAGAGAAAGAGGTTGTTAGGTCAGATGGAGGCAGGACAGCCTGATGGCGGTCGCTTATCTTTTCCTGTGGTTTATGCTGATATTGAGCCCGGATTGGACATCTCTCCACTGCCTGCCTGAGCTCTCTCCACTTCAGTGATTACCTCCTGTGCAAACCAAGGGCCTTGCTGTCTTCACTTAGTTTGAAGCCTATGATTTCTCCACCTTCCTCTAACTCCAGATTGTACCCCCATTGAGTGGCTGGTATTCTAGCTGGGAAGTGTCTTCCAGGTGCATTGGAAGTAGGAAAAAAACAAGCACTACAAACTATACAGGTGAAAGAACTAGTTTTTACTTCTGTGTCTGCTAACTGTTGGTCTTCCTAGTGAAGGGATGCAGCGGTGAGTGTCCAGTTCTCCACTGGAGCTGCAAAGGTTTCAGACTACAGTAGTGAGGGACAGGAGCCTATCACTCCACTGACAGCAAATTCAGGCCTATCAAACCCAGAGTTTGTCTCAGTTGTTGAGGTCTGAATTCAAGAAAGAATTCTCCTTGCTGCTTCAGCCTAGCTTCCTACCACAGGTGCTTCCAACTGTCTCCTTGACTTCTGCCTTATCCTGGGACTGCAGCAGGGAAAGGTCAGACTCTGTAACGCAAGATCCTTCCACATTTCTGGTCCCCTCTAGAGCACAGTTTTCAACAACAGATTCTTTCTAAGCACAGCATGCAGCCACTGCCCTGCAATCCCACAGAGAGATCCTCTCCATAGTTCATCGTTTTCTCTCCATCGTCTGCAGCTTTGGATATGGTTCCTACTCCATCTTTTCCACTGGGCAACCGTGGGTCTAGAGCCGTGTTTGGATTGGTTGTCTTCCTTCAGTGGGTCGCTGTAGATAGAGGCTGCTTGTTTGTCCCCAACCACCCAGACCTGAAATAATCACAAAGAAATTGTACTAATTACAACACCGTTTGGCCTATTAGCTTATGCATATTTCTAGCTAGCTCTTACATCTTAAATTAACACATTTGTATTGATCTGTGTATCACCACGTGGCTGTGACCTACCAGTAAGTTTCCATCCAGCATATCTGTCTCCTGTGGCAGATACATGGCGACTCTCTTACTCCACCTTATTTCTCCCAGCATTCAGTTTAGTTTTCCCTTCTAATTCTATTCTACCCTGCTATAGGCCCAAGCAGCTTCTTTATTCATTTACCAATAAAAGCAACACATATACAGAAGGACCTCCCATCTCAGGTAACCTAACCTGTCCTCTCTCAACACTTTTCACTGCCTTTGTGGGTTTCAGGAGACTTTCTCATGAAAATGAGGCCCTTCTCTTTTTTTTTACTGACTCTCTTTAACCCTATCACTTGGAAGTAACTTCTATTCCCCCACCTCCCTCACAAGTTTTAGTTGTTCTTGGTTCTCTCTTAGTGAGGCACGCTACACAAGTGGTAATATTCCCATTTCAGGAATGCAGAAACGGGCACGTATTTGTTGTTTGTTTGTTTTTATTGAGCTATGTATTTTTCTCCACTCTCCTGCCTTCCTCCTCCCCTTCTTCCCTCTCCCAATTACTCAGAAGATGCTATCATTTTTTTACTTCCCATGGAGATTGATCCATGTATGTCTCTCTTAGGGTACTTTGTTATCTAGGTTGTTTGGGGTTGTGGACTGTAGGTTTGTTTTTCTTTGCTTTATGTTTAAAAGCCATTTATGGATGAGTACATATTATATTTATCTTTCTATGTCTGAGTTACCTCACTCAATATGGTGTTTTCTAGATCCATCCATTTGCCTGCAAATTTTAAGATGTCATTTTTTTCTGCTGAGTAGTACTCCATTGTGTAAATATACCACGTTTTCTTTATTCATTTTTGGATCAAGAGGCATTTAGGCTGTTTCCAGGTTCTGGCTGTTATAAATAATGCTTCTGTGAATATAGTCAAGCAAATGTCCTTGTGGTATGATTGAGCACCCTTTGGATATATACCCAAATGTGGTATTGTTGGGTCTTGAGCTAGGATGTTTCCTAATTTTTAGAGAAATCACAATACTGGTTTCCAATGTGATTGTACGAGTTTGCACTCCCACCAGCAATGGAGGAGTGTTCCCTTTATCCCACATTCTCTCCAAAATAAGTTGTCATCAGTGTTTTTGATCTTGGCCATTCTTACAGGTGTAAGATGGAATCTGAGCTGTTTTGATTTGCATTTCTCTGATGTCTAAAGATGTTGAGCATTTCCTTAAGTGCCTTTCAGCCATTTTAGATTCCTCTGTTGAGAGTTCTCTGTTTAGGTCTGTACCCCATTTTTTATTGGATTATTCGTTCTTTTGATGACAAATTTCTTGAGTTCTTTGTATATTTTGGAGATGAGCCCTCTGTCCAATGTGGATAGGCTGCCATTTTGTCTTGTTGACTGTGTCCTTTGTTTTACAGAAGCTTCTTAGTTTCAGGAGGTCGCATTTACTAATCATTGCTCTCAGTGTCTATGCTACTGGGGTTATATTTAGGAAGTAGTCTTCTGTGCCAGTGTGTTTAAGTGTATGAAACATCACCCTTCACAATAGCCACAAATAATATAAAATGTCTTGGAGTAACTCTAGCCAAACAAGTGGAAGACCTGTATAAGAAGAACTTTAAATCTTTGAAGAAAGAAATTGAAAAAAGACACCAGAAAATGGAAAGATCTCCCATACTTTGGAATAGGTCGAATTAACATAGTAAAAATGGCAATCTTACCAAAAGCAATCTACAAATTCAATGCAATGCCCATCAAAATTCTTCACAAACCTTGAAAGAACTATACTCAGCTTCATATGGAAAGGCAAAAAACTTAGGATATCCAAAACGATACTATATTATAAATACATATAAATACTATAAATATAGAATAAAGGAACTTCTGGAGGCATCACAAACCCTGACTTCAACCTCTACTACAAAGCTACAATACTGATAACAGCCAGGTACTGACATAAAAACAAATAGGAGGACCAATGGAACCAAATCAAAAACCCAAATATCAATCCACACTCCTACGAACACCTGATTTTTGAAAAAGAAGCAAAAAATATAAAATGACAAAAAAAAGCATCTTCAACAAATGTTGCTGGCATAACTAAATGCCAACATGTAGAAGAATGAAAACAGATCCCTATCTATTGCCATGTACAAAACTCAAGTCCAAATGGAACAAAGACCTCAACATAAAACCAACCACACTGAACCTCATAGAAGTCACTTGATTTTTAATAGGTTTATTGAGCCCAAAGGGGTACATTTTAACCAGGAAATTTTCATTTACCTTTTAATATACATTTTTTACATGTTTGTTTGTGTGAATATTGTTGTGTAGGGGTGTGAGAACATACACGTGGTGCTGCATGTGTGTGGATCAGTGGGCGTTTCTACCCCCCTGGCTTTGTGTCAGAAGTAACAGTCTTGTTCCCTGACAAACCTGCATCTCCTAAAATTACAGAACAATATTCTCACTTCCAGATACATAGCGCATTCTGAAATGTGGACTGAGGACCCCCCGTTGATTTTCTTTTCTTTTTTTTTTCATTATTTGCAGATGATATGATAGTATACATAAGCGACCCCCAAAACTCCACCAAAGAACTTTTACAGCTGATAAACACCTTTAGTAATGTGGCAGGATACAAGATCAACTCCAAAAAATCAGTCGCCCTCTTATACACAAAAGATATAGAAGCAGAGAGGGAAATCAGAGAAGCTTCACCTTTCACGATAGCCTCAAACAGCATAAAATATCTTGGGGTAACTCTAACCAAAGAAGTGAAAGATCTATTTGACAAGAACTTTAAGGCATTGAAGAAAGAAATTGAGGAGTATACCAGAAAATGGAAGGACCTCCCTTGCTCTTGGATTGGGAGGATCAACATAGTAAAAATGGCAATCCTACCAAAGGCAATTTATAGATTCAATGCAATCCCCATCAAGGTCCCATCA
This sequence comes from Microtus ochrogaster, assembly GCF_000317375.1. NCBI lineage: Eukaryota > Metazoa > Chordata > Mammalia > Rodentia > Cricetidae > Microtus > Microtus ochrogaster. The sequence continues at coordinate 63,584,677 of NC_022031.1, read as the reverse complement.
AAATTCTTCACAAACCTTGAGAGGACAATAATCAACTTTATATGGAAAAACAAAAAACCCAGGATAGCCAAAACTATCCTATACAATAAAGGATTGTCTGGAGGCATTACCATCCCTGACTTCAAACTCTATTACAGAGCTACTGTGATGAAAACAGTGTGGTACTGGCATAAAAACAGAGAAGTCGACCAATGGAATCATATAGAAGACCCGAATTTTAACCCACAAACCTATGAACACCTCATCTTTGATAAAGGAGCCAAAAGTATACAATGGAAGAAAGAAAGCATCTTCAACAAATGGTGCTGGCATAACTGGATGTCAACCTGTAGAAGAATGAAAATAGACCCATATCTATCACCATGCACAAAACTCAAGTCCAAATGGATTAAAGACCTCACTATCAGTCAGAACACATTGAACCTAATAGAAGAGAAAGTGGGAAGTACCCTACAACAGATGGGCACAGGAGATCGCTTCCTATGTGTAACCCCCGTTGATTTTCTATTCCTAAGATTTTCCCCTCTGTTATGCCATTTTTATATAAATTTTCCTGGTTTTTTTTTTACTCTCTACAAATACATTTCATTAACATCGTTACCTTTTTATTAAATTTTGAAAGAACTATGTAGAGTTTATTCCCCTTGTCTTTAAGGTACACGCATTATTTTTTATTTAGTCAATCTTCCTTTTATCTCTTAGTAAATTTTTTATAATACTTAATACAGGTTCAGGCATTTTCTCTTCAATCAACCCATTGATTTTATGTTTTGGTCTCTGTTATAAATGGTGTTTTTCTCCATCTTTACAGCTTAGCACTGCTATGATATTGGGAAGTGACTGATTGCAACAGATGTGCCTAGCTCCACCAGCCACTCTGATGAGTAGCTAGTGATGTGGGCTTTAGCCCTGACGTCTGTTGCCACTATAAATCTTGTGCATCTTTCAGGAAAACTCACAAATCTTCCACAAATCATGGTCTTCACTTCTTCTCGCGTCTTCCCCCATGTTTCTAATCAGAAACTTGCAAGTTTACATCATTGTTATTCTATAAGGTGTCAATCCTACTTCAGTGCCAGTGCCAGAAGGAGGCAATCAATTTCTCTCTGTCTCTCTGTCTCTGTCTCTCTGTCTCTCTCTGTCTCTGTCTCTCTCTCTCTCTCTCTCTCTCTCTCTTTCTCTTAGAATGTTGTACAAGCCAGGTATAGTTTTAAGTTAAGCTACAAAATATTACATATCCACACATGTTTAAAACTTCAGTGCATCCTTATATACTTTAATTCAAAATATACAAAATAAGAAAACATGAACAAAATAAAAATGTGCATTAAAATAATTAGTAATAATCTACGCAAACAATAAATATAGTTGCTGTTAAATAAAGGGAGAGATCAGAGTCGCCCGAGTGGTCATGAATGAGTAAGTCTGGCATGAGAACCTAAGGAGGTGTAGAATTTTAATCAAGAAAGGCTAGAAGAGCCAGTCAGTGATGACATTTCTTTGACCTTTTGAAGAGACACTTCTCAAGGCTGGTTCTGCTAGACACACTCTCTCGTGAACAGAAAAGTTGTCACTTTGAGTGGATGGAATCAAAGCACACAAAGGTGCAATTTACCAAGTTCGGTTCTATTTACTGTTTCTTCAATGAGTATATAACAGGCAAGCGATGAGCTTGCAAGTCATCTTGAGTTGAAATGATTTAGAATAATTCAAGAGTCCTCGCGGGTACAGCTCAGTGGCAGAGCTTTCTAGCATTCAAAATTTGATCCCTAGCCTGTAAATGCCAAAGAGAAACAAATGGTTAACCAATTGCTAGAACTGTGAGAGAAGCCCCACTGAAGCAGGGGACCCCATTAATTATGTTTTGTGATTGCATTCTATTTGTTGATAGTCTCCCCAGATTTCCCAACCCTTTGCTTCCTCCCTCAACCTCAGTCAGTACCAAGAACTAAAGAAAATTTTTATTTTATATCATGTACTTACAGTTTTTGAATAATGATTTCCTTTATGTGGGTTTTTTTTTTATTGAGAAAGGGAAAAAAAAGTTTCCCCCTCCTCCCAGCCTCCCATTTCCCTCCCCCTCCTCCCACCCTTCTCCCCCTTCCCCCACTCCTCTCCCCCTCCCTCTCCA
>NC_022031.1:63569121-63580961 GCF_000317375.1 Microtus ochrogaster | reverse complement strand
GTGACAGTGTCCTTTGCTTTACAGAAGCTTCTCAGTTTTAGTAGGTCCCATATGTGGGTTTTTAAAAACTGTATCTATCCTAAACCACTAACTAGAACACATGCTATTAATAGACAGTGAGTGAATTTGTTGCTCAGTAAGGTGATGTGTGCAAAGACGTGGTTTTAATATACAATCTGGCTAATTTTTCCTGAGGCTATAGTTCGGACCTACAGTCACTGGAGTGAATTCTTTTTCCTACAGAACTGATCTTTGAATAAAAAGTGAACAGACCTGTCATGGGACCACACAACAAAACATACCATTCCCCTGTCACAATAGTCACATTGAATGTGACTCGTTTATTTTGCCTGAAGAGGAAAAGTACGGAGAGAGATTCAACATTGCTCAGCGATGTATTTCTCAGACTTGACAGGTGTCAATTATTATTACAAGAAAGATGTGCTTTATTAATTTTAGAAAACTGTATTTGTTTACTCAGTGTGAGTGTGTACATAAGTAGGCACATTTCTGCTCCTCTCACAGGTCCTTATTTGTTTCCTGTCATATCTAAAAGTGAGGGTGTTGACATCAGCCGTAATCCCTTTCTTCTCTTCTCAGGAAGACTTATTAGCATGATATAGCATATCCTTATGTTTATGGATGTGTTAGTCTAGGTGGTACTATGAATACTAGAGAGGTTTGTAGAAAAACTTTAATGAAAACTATTACTCTTGATATGATTTATTTCGGGTTATTCTAACCCTGAGTAAATCAAGAAGCGTGGAGCCAAGGCTGCAAGACCGTTTCCCTCTTAGAGTGTGTTCTCACACGATCCAGGCTCAGCATGTAGATAAAACCCATGATCCAGGCTCAGCTTATAGATAAAACCCAAGAACACTTGCTGTAAACAAACAGACGCAATTTCATTACATGCTTAGAAAATGTTTGTGGAAAGACCTTTCTTTGTTTATTCAGGAACATCAGCTAAAATATTTTCCCTACCCTTTTTCTCATGTCATCATGTGCTCTTCTGTATTACTTTGGCTGCTGATATTTCAAATGCAGGGAATTTAGCTGGGAGGGAGGGTTAGTGCACATGTGTTTTCTCTGTTGTTTTAGAGAAACATGCTCCCTTCTGCTGTGATTTGGCTCTGAAATATTCCTAAGGGCTCATAGCCCCAGCTGGTGTTGCTATGTTGACAAATTCTAGAATCTTTGGATATAGAATCTAGAGGGAGAAGGTCAGTGGGTCTTTGGTGGTATCTATTCCTTCTTGGGACATTCTTTAAGCTTCCATCCTGGTCTGGCAGTGATGTGAACTGCTCTACTTGGCCATGCCATCCCCACCATGATATACAGAAACTCATGAACCATTTTCTTTTTTGGAGTTCTCTGGCGTGTATTTTTACCAGAGCGGCGCACAAGCTAACTAATATACAGAATTAGCAGCCGAGAAGTGAAGTCATTGCTGTGACTAAACCTGGCTATGTGATTCTTAGGACTTTAGAATTGGGTTATGGAGGAAACCTGAGGGAGTTTGGAGATGTAAGTCAAAGAAGTTTTAGAATTCTGCATACCCAGCTTAATAGATGATTTTGATGGGTGCTCCAAAGACTAGAGTACTGATAGCAACGCATGTTTGAGGTTTCTGATGGGAATAAATACCGTGTTTAAAATAGGCTATGGGTCCTTCCTTCACCTTACATTCTGTCAAACAGACTATCTGCCTCTTGCCCACCGCCTGAGAATTTAAATGAGGTTGAATTAGAAAGCACTGGGCTAATTCAGAAGGTCCAGCGTGTTTCAAGGCAGCATAGCATTCAGGCTGTGTGTGGTGATTGCTGATGGCTTTTATCTAGGGTTGCAGTGAACGCTGCAGGGAGCAAGGTTCAGAAGAAAAGGGCATGAAAAATATGCAATGGGTGAAAGTTAAGGTAAAAGAGCCTGTGGTTGTTATAAATGAACTCTGTGGAAAAAAAAAATCCTAGCACTTTGCACTGAAATAATAGGGAAGCTGCCTTTGAGGAGGCTGTCCAGATCTCTCCCCTTACAGGCTTCAGGATGAAAAGCATTTTAAATACTTTTTTAAATACTTTAAATATATTTAAAAATATTAAAAATATTAAAAATATTTTTAAATGTTCTAAATATATTTTAAAATATAGAATATTTTAAAGAGTTCTTGAGAAAAGAATATTTCTTAGGTATCTTGAAACTGGGCTTTTTTTGGTTGGGGGGCTTTTGATGACTGGTTCTAATTCCTTGGGGGCCATAATTCTATTTAGTTTGTTTATTTGACCTTGATTTAATTTTGATATGTGTTGCCTATCCAAAAAATTGTCCATTTCTTTTAAGTTTTCCAATTTGGGGGAGTACAGTTTTTCGAAGTATGACCTAATATTTTTCTGGATTTCCTCAGTGTCTCTTATTATGTCCTTCTTTTCATTTCTGATTTTGTTAATTTGGATATTCTCTCTCTGCCTTTGGCTAGTTTGGATAATGGTTTGTCTATCTTGTTGATTTTCTCAAAGAACCAACTCTTTGTTTAATTGATTCTTTATATTGTTCTATTTGTTTCTATTTTATTGATTTCAGTCCTTGATTTGGTTATTTACTGTCATCTACTCCTGTTGAGTGAGTTTGCTTCTTTTTGTTCTAGACCCTTCAGTTGTGCCATTAAGTTGCTAATGTGAGATTTCTCCATGTTCTTTATGTAGGCACTTAGTACTATGAACTTTTCTCTCAGTACTGCTTTCATAGTGTTCCATAAGTTTGGATATGTTGTGCTTTCATTTTCATTGAATTCTGGGTAGTCTTTAATTGTTCTTTTCTTTCTGCCTTGTCTCAGTGAAGGTTCAGTTGAACATTGTTCAATTTCCATGAGTTCATAGGCTTTCTACAATTAGTGCTGTTGTTGAATTCTAACTTTAAGCCATGGTGATCTGATAAGACACAGGGAGTTACTCTGATTTTTTTTTTGTATCTATTGAGATTTGCTTTGTTACCAAGTATGTGGGTGATTTTAGAGAAGGTTGCATGAGGTGCTGAAAGAAGGTGTATTCTTTTGTGTGTGGGTAGAATGTTCTGTAGATGTCTATTACGTCCATTTGAGTCATAACATGCCGATTCCCTTGTTTCTCTGTTAAATTTCTGTCTGGCAGACCTGTCCATTGGAGAGAGTGGGGTGTTGAAGCCTCCCACTATTAGTGTGTTGGGTTTGATATCTACTTTAAGCTTTAGTAATGTTTCTTTTACAAATGTGGTTTCCCTTGTGTTTGGGGCCTAGATGTTTACAATTGAGACTTCCTTTTGATGGTTTTCCCTGTGATGAATATGAAATGTCTCTCTCTCTGTCTCTTTTGATCAATTTTGATTTGAAGTCTACTTTGTTAGATGTTAGGAAAGCTACTCTTACTTGTTTCTTAGGTCCATTGGATTGGAAAATTTATTCCCACCCCTTTACTCTGAGGTAGTGTCTGTCTTTGAAGTTGAGGTGTACTACCTCTATGCAGCAGAAGGATGGGTCCTGTTTCTGTATCCATTGCGATAGCCTGTCTCTTTTTACAGGAAAATTGAGATTATTGATATTAAGAGATATTAATGACCAGTGGTTGTTAATTCCTGTTATTTTTTTTTTGTTTTGTTGTTGGTGGTGATAGTGTCTGTATGTTTCCTTTCTTTGGGATTTGCTGGCGTGAGGTTATTTGCTGCCTGTGTTTTGGTGGATGCAGCTAACTTCCTTGGATTGGAGTTTTACTTCTGTTACTTTTTGTAGAGCTGGATTTGTGCAATAAGAATTGTTTAAGTCTGGTTTTGTCATGGAATATTTTGTTTTCTCTGTCTTCTAAGAGAGAGGCTGTCGTAGCAACAGTAAAGTCATGGGGACAGGGTTGTTTAACGCAGTAGAAGTCACACTATACCACTGCATGCTCTGGGCACCAGGATGGAGCTGCACAGTTCAGTGTTTGCTGCTCTCAGGTCAACTTATTTTTTATTATGCGTCTCCTTTATTTGCCTCCATTCCTCACTTTCGCAATGTGTGTGCCATTGTACCTTGGAAATATGTAACTATTTCTGTTAATCTCGTCGTGCTTCCATCAAATAGTTTACCTTGAGTCTCAGAGGAAACTTTGAATTTAGAAGTTTAAATGATGTTGAAACTGATAAGACTTTGGGGGCTTTTGAAGGTAAACTAGGTTAAGGCTCTCTGGGGCTAAGGGCAGACTATTACGATCTAAGTATGAATGTCCACCACAGGCTCAATTCTGAGTGCTTAGTTCCCAGCTGGAACTATTTAAGGTGGTTCTGGAAAATGGAAGTACAGCAGAGCTGGAGAAAGTAAGTCACGGGGGGGGGGGGGGATGGAATATATAGTCTCTCTGTTTCTCTTCCTCCCTCGCTCTCCCTCCCTCCTCCCCTCTCTCCCTCCCACCTCCCTCCCTCCCTCTATTCCACCCATACCCCTTTCTGGTCCACTGTGATATAGACTGTATACTATGCCGTACCTTCCCTGTCATGATGAACTGAAACTCTTTCTCTCTTTGACTGTTTGTCTTGGGGATTTTGGTCATACCAATGCAAAATCTAACTAAGCACCTTTGGATTCAACTATGGGCAGTAATAACTATCAAGAATAAATATTTAAGATTATAATTTCTATCTTATTAGAAACATTCAGCCAATAAATAGCCCACCTACCAAGTTTTTCTTCACAATCTATTATGGATGACTTTATAATACAGAATTACTTCAATTCTAGAAATAAGTCATGAACAGCACTCTAATAAAAGGGCTGTTTCCGTGTTTGTGTTCACTTTGGGTCTTTGTCATATTTGTTTCTTTCTTGATGTTGGATCAACCATTCAGAACTAATGGGTGAGTCTTTTTAAAAAACACTCCTCTCCATCCTGTGTCCTCTTGACCTGCTACACAGGCTGTGTTTCACAGAACAGCCCAACTGTCATTAGATTCCTTGCACAGACATTAGTATGTTACTTTTCTTCCGGTGCTGTGCGTATACCATTGGAGCAAGAAATCCTTCCCAGAGTAAGGTTTAGGTTCATCTCTCTCAGGCCTGCAATGGTTCTCCAGCACTCTCGGGGGAGATTCTTTTCTTAGAGCACAGGAGGGACACTCAGTCCTGAGCCTTCCATTGATGTCTGACCCCGGCTTACACATCGGCCCCCACTCTGGCCAATCCGTTCCACATTATTTCAGCTTCAGTTCCTTTGTACCTCAATGATCCTTCTTTGTGGATGGCACTTCTCTGCCTTCCTCAGAACCTTCCTCACGATTCTACTTGCTTCTCTTCCACCTGGTCCTGTAATAGTCTTGGCAATACTATGAAATAATATAAATATTGATTCCCCGGGTACATTATCCAAGGTTCTATAAAGGAGGAGAATTGATAGAATGGAAGATGTATACATACATACATACATACATGCAAGCATACGTGTGTGTGTGTGTGTGTGTGTGTGTGTGTGTGTGTGTGTGTGTGTACACACGCGTGCATCTGATGCATTACAGTGGTTTACAGGCTGTGGTCCAGCTAGTTCAACAATGGCTGTCTACAAAAGGAAAGTGCAAGAATTTAATAGTTGTTCAGTCCTTGAGGCTAGATGGCTCAGCTGGTGATCAGATTATGCAGGGATCCCAAAGAAGTAGGCTCTAATGCTAGGGAAGGAAGGGACTTGGCAGTGACAGTCAGAACAAGCTGGCAAGGAGCTAAAACCTTCTTCTTCCATGTTCTCTATGTAAGCGACCACCAGAAGGTGTAATGCAGATTAAAGGCGCTCTTCCCACCTCCAAAGATCCAGGCTAAAAGTAGGTCTTCTCACTTCCTATCACCTAATGAAGAAAACATCCCTCCCAGTCATATCCAGCCACGTAGGTTTTAGTTGGTTCCAGCTGTAGTCGAATCGACAACCAAGACTATCCAGCACATCTGGGGAATATTTCTTATCTTCTGAAGGAAGAGTGTTTATTCTTGAAGTTCCTCATATTTTCATGATTGTTTCTTAATCTCTGTCCTTTCCATTGAAGTGTACTGTAATTTAGATGTGGAATGACTCCCTAAATGCCTAGACAGTAAAGGTTTGGTACCCAGCCTACTAGAATGTAAGTGAACCTTATGAAAGGTCTTTACGTCTTTGGGATACGACTTTCAGGGAACAGTGGGATCCCAGTCCCTGTCTCTTCCTGTCTTTTGTCTCCAGCCACCAATTTGCTGGCTTTGTTCTTCAGGGTGCTCCTGCCATGATATCCTAGAGAGAGATCTGAAAGCATCTGCCCAATCAGACAGGGCCTCTAAAACTGTAAGGCAAAATTAACTTTTTCTACTTGTTGGCTGATTATCTCAGGTGTGTATTATGTCACTGATACAAACTGTCATAGCTCATCGACAATTACTGCTAGGGCTAGTAAGGTGGTCTGTAATCTTAAAAACATGTGTTGGCTCCTACAAGTACAAAGGATGCGTTGCAGCTCACTGCTGGTGATGAATAATTTGGAAGGAAAAAGAAGGGTTCCGTGATCATATTCCAATTCTGGGAAGTTTGGGGAGCCAAAGGGGTATGAATTCCAAGAAACTGGTGAAAAGGGAACAGAGTCAAGAATTTTCATCCATGACTGCTTGAAATCTTTGGAATGATTGTTCTCCTGAAGCAACAAATTACTCTTTCTGAATTTAACAATTCAAGAAATAAAAACTGTGTTCACTGCCATCTGTCTGGATTCCTCTGGGGCAGGGCCCACAGTACACCTGCAAGGAAGGGATGAGGTGCATTTTGCAGAGAGCTTCGAGGAGCTGGGAAACAAATTTGGCTTTGCCATTTTAATCATAGTGCTCATACAATTTAGTATTTTTCTAAAGGATGCTATTTTTAAAAATTGTAGGTCACCATCAAGTTTTCTCACAGTTGGATTTTTTTCCCTTAGTCCATTATGTTGAACCTGACTTTGAGCGGATTTTGACTCTGACAGTTTATGATCTTCTGTTCTGACATTTTTGAGAGCTGTAGCTAAGATTGTAATGTGACAGATTATGGTAGGCGCAGGTGAACAATATTTTTAGACTCCTCATTCTCATGCTGATCATCCAAAGAACGAAAGTGAAACAAGAGAAGCATGTGTAGCATAAAATCGTGCCGTGTGTTTAGTTATATATTCTTAAGAGTTTTGTCTTTTTTTTTTCCCCCAATGAAGTTTTTGATAACGATGATGCTAAGCAGAGCCTAGCTCTTTTCGTGTGTGAGGAAATGTGTGTCGTTGTTCAGGATGAGACCCCCTTTCAGTCCTCTGCTCATCCTTTGAGCTCCACATAGCTTCCTATTCCTGTACAGCAACATATGGAAAAAGATTTCCAAACCGTCTATATAAATAGTATACAGGACACACGTGTAGTCATGCCTCAAGGAAAAACATTTAAAAATATTCTACATTTAAAAAAAAAACTTGATTTGATTCCTAGGTCCAGTGCTTGTTAATCTACACCTATGTTCAATTCCTAGCCTCCATTTCTTCCTTTACTATATCTGGACAATTCTACTTCCTTCTCAGAGATACTGGGAAAATAAAAGGAGAATATATATATATGACGTCTATGACTGCATGCATCCCATATTAGACCCAACACAGATTATCTTTTTAATGTTAAGATAATTTCCAGCTTCCAAGTTTCGCTACTGAAAAGAGTTGGTGTTTTATAAAGATGGTGTTATACCTTTTCTATTAACTGAGAATTTCCTACAGGTTTATAATATGCCTCAGTCAAGTCCGCCCCTCATTCCCTCCCTTCCCGTTCTTCCTCCATCCCGACCACCACTACTCCATCCCCATTCAGTCCTCTCTTTATCTTAAAGCTCATGGAACCCATTTGGTGCCACTAGCGTGGGCATGGTGTAGGGTCATCCACGGTACAATGAGTAGCCGCTCAGGAACCTCGTCCAGGAAGAAAACTGCCTTCCCCTCCTCCTCAGCCATCATTTGTCCTGCCCCTCAGCTGGGAGCTGGAGTTCCTGTCCTTCCCCACTTCATGCTAGAATTCTGTCCGGCTTGACCATGTGTCCGTCTGTGCATTCAGCCACAGCCCCGGTCAGGTCATGTGCAACCCTGCTGTGTCTAGGAGAGACTGTTGTTATAGTCACCCACACCTCTGACTCTTATGGTCTTCCAACCCCTTCTTCTGCGGCGAGCCCTGAGCCTTGGGAGGAAAAGGTGAGGCGTCGGAAGGAGCAACCCGCAGTCCCTTATTCTAGGCATGTTGACCAGTTGTGGGTCTCTGTATTAATCACCATCTAATGCAAATGGAAGCCTCTCTGATAAAGACTGAGGATTTTCCCTGAATGATGGACCAAGCCGTTATCTCCAGACAGGGATAAAAGAATTGTGTGGAGGCACAGATGTCTATCAATAACAAAATTATCAAACTCAACAGAAATTAATTCACAAAAATATAGGGAAATTGTGATGAAAGCACAACTGTTAGGCAGCCACTTTCTTATTAAGGGGATCAAAACAGATCATCTGAGTGACAGAACATGCACTCCCACAGCGCGCTCGGAAGCACGAAGGCAGTAGGTGGGACCCAGATACCCAAGCTATACAGAGCTCCTTAAGCAGAACCCTATGCCTCCAAATTCAAAAAAAAAAAACCAGCCAAACCAGACTCAACTTGGAGGAAGCACAGATGACTTCTGAAGAGCAATAATCAAACAACTGAGTATCTTGTGTGTGGTGACTGAGAACTTCCTGAACCCAAACTGTTTAGCTCACAAGGGAAATCTTCATGTTCTAGACAGTGCCTGATGCTAGCCATCAATGTAACAGTAAACAAACCTATTTTCTAATCAAGTGTCTATGATAACAAATGTACTTTAAATACCTGTCTTCATCATTTGTAGCAAAATTGTTTCAGCTGATATAACAATCGATTACTGATTTGATAAAAAGAAATTTGAGTTGGAGCTTATGGGGCCCTCAGCGGCCCTATAAGATCTGATGCAATATCGCCATTTTAAAGGGCAGGTCCGTGAGGAATAAGAATATAGCATGATGGAAAGGAGCTGTTTTCTTCCCCTGATTCATATTCTCCACTCCAGGTGTATTTGGCTCCTTCAAATCAGACACACAATTAGATCTCTGTGAGCTAATCGCTCTCTAGTGGGAGGGAGATTCCCCCACTGCTCATTTTAAACAAAGCTCTCTCCGTTCTAGCTTCTAGAGCCTGAGAGATACTTTGTAGATGGCTTCAGGTTTCTAGAGCTTGAGAGATACTTTGTAGATGGCTTCAGGTTTCTAGAGCTTGAGAGATACTTTGTAGATGGTTTCATCCACATATGTAACACACAGATAGAAAGCAGCACTGAGAGCCCCCAGCTGTGATTCCAGGCTATATTGTCTGCTTCTCTATCCCCTCATTATCTTAGTAGGGGCTCCCCAAGAGTGGAGAATAGCATTCACGCCAGTCCCAACACTCCCTGTTCAGGACTGCTAAAAACAGAATGCTTTAATTTGGCTGATGCTTGATAAACATAGACTCCAAATCCATCTGGAGGCAAAGCCTATATTAACGTAGAGAATTTCGGTAGGGAAAATATCTATATTGTACTTTCATGGTGAGTCTCCCCATCTTGTGTTACAGATCACATGATATGCTTTAGGTATTGCCTCTGCAGAATATGAAAGGTTCTGAACTTTGACATACACTTGGACCCAGTGGGGTTTTGTTAATGGCCATCTCATTATATATGGTGCAGTAATAGGTCTTCTAATAAAATTTTTAGCTATCAGATTATGTTACTCAGTGGTATAGAAAGGCGTACTGCCTGATGTTTAAAAAGTAAAACAAATAAAAGAAAACTATTGATTCTTTGGGAATTGTACCGCATTTCAAAGAACATCAGAATTACATTATGTCCGTACAGTCAAGATAAAATTCCCCTAGGGCTCTGGGGGAAATGTGGATGGGTTCACTGACTTTTCAAAAATGGCACCCTTAGGAAACAACCAATTATGTTTCTGCTAGGCTTACACACACTGACAGGTAATGGATTAGGAATGCTTCCATTCGCTGACTTAGTGCACCAAGAAAAATCAGTAGTTATGTGTGATAGGTCATTTGGACAGCTTTGCAGATAACCAGATAGTTTAAAGAATAATTTATTTTACGTTTGCTGTTGGATATCAACATCCCATTGCAATTTGGGGGGGGTCTTTGGTTTGTTTTTGTCATCCCATTACAATTTTGGGGGGGTCTTTGTTTGGTTTGGTTTGATTTGATTTGGTTTGGTTTTTTCAAGACAGGGTTTCTCTGCGTACCCACGGCTGTCCTGGAACTCACTGTAGACCAGGCTAGCCTTGAACTCAGAGATATATCTGCCTCTACCTCCCAAGTGCTGGAATTAGAGGAGTGCAGCTTACTCCTAGCTTTTCATCTCGTATCATCAAATTCCTGCCTGATCCTCTGTAAATTTCCTAGTTCTAGCCTGTTTCTTCTTGGCAGGTAAACAGTGTGTGCTCTGTACAGATAGTTTCTCATCTAATGAAGGGACTCTCATAATCACGACTCACTACATGGGAAAGCTAACTGCCTAGCCGATTTTTTTCCTCTGTGAGAATAACTTTAGATTGGAGGGAACTCAAGGTACCACTCCACAACGTACAGCCCTGATGACTCTTGCCACCCGTCTTAATCCGCCCTCACTTAAGCCCCATATACAAGTGAAAAGCAGAGCCTATTGTTAAAGATGAAGATGGATAGTTGTCAATATTCTTCAATTTCACTGAAATTATATTAACCGCTTAAATATCTGTAAAACCACAGAACCTAAAAAGATAAACAAATTCAACATTTGACACCACGTAGAACTGAAAGTCCCCAGAAGTCCTATAACTTCAAAAGATATGGCAGCTTCCAGAGAGTTCCTGACTGAGCGGGATGAGTGGACCATGTCCCCTGGTCCAAAACTCCTGAACTCTCTTCTTGCCTTATTCTTTGCCTCTGCTGTGACCTTCCATACCTCATGCCTCAGTACACATAATCAAATGTACTCCATAAAATAGCTATTATTTACTGAGTGTTTAACACACGCACACGTCAACCCAGCCCTGCCAAGTCACTTCCTCCGTCAAGGACTGGGTACAGCCTAATTTCCTCAGTTCTCTCTGGTCACCTGCACAGTATTTCATTCCTCTCGTCCTAACTGATCTCTTCAACTCATGGAGCAACGCGCATGGAGTACGCGGTCTGCCCCAATCTTGTGGGAAGGTGAATCCAAGATAGAGTTATGAATGTGTGAGATTTGTAGAAAGAAACGCCTGAACTCCTCTGGAAAGGAAAAGGCGAGGAAATGGGAACGGTGGGCAGGGCAGAGGATGCAAACTGGGGTGCAAGCCTGCCACCTGAGGGTGGAACAGGGACGGGCTGTGCAGGGAGGAAGAGCCTCGGGGAAATCCGGGCAGACCAGAGGAGCGCAAGCCAGGCAGCAGTGACCCTGGGCGGAAGCCTCCACCACACCTCAGCTACTGGGAAGAGCTAGCTCTGAGAAGGCTTCTGACGTCTCTTGAAGTACGTGGACGGCTGCGCAGTGCCTGTGACGTACCAGAACGTGGTTTGAGAGGAGGATTAGTTAGTTATCTTGTTGCTGTGATAAAATACCTTACAAAAGTAACTTAAGGAAAAAAAAACAAGTTTATTTTGGCTGGTGGCTTGAGAGTACAGAGCACTAAGCCAGGAGGAACTTGAGGCAACAGCTCACATGAAATACACGATTCAGGGGCAGAGAGTGAGAGATGCTGGAATTCGGATCTCTCTCTCTCTCTCTCTCTCTCTCTCTCTCTCTCTCTCTCTCTCTCTC
>NC_022031.1:63536592-63569021 GCF_000317375.1 Microtus ochrogaster | reverse complement strand
TCTCTCTCTCTCTCTCTCTCTCTCTCTCTCTCTCTCTCTCTCTCTCTCTCCTTTTGATTTGGTGCTGGACCATGGACAGGTGGTACTCATGTTCAGGATGGTTCCTCCCAACCTTACTGACCCAGTAAAGAATTTCCTGGGAGTCTAAATCCGATCAAACTGACAGCCAAGCTTAGCCATCACAGGGAGCATAAGAAAGACTCGAGAATCCTGGTAACTCACCTTTATAGACTCATTTCATTTCCTCTAAAGATTTTTTTAGACCCTGATACTCTCTTCTTCAAGTCCTTAAGGAAATAACTAACCCCAAAAAGAAAAATAACTGAAGTACTAGTTATAGAATGATTTGTCATATTCTCTCTTTTTTTTTTATGACAACGTACCCACATCTGAATAACTTTTAAGAACAGAACATTGTTTGGCATGTTCTTCTGAAGACCAGGGCAGCCAAGAGCATGGTGCCCTGTGCCTGACAAGGAAGGGCCTTCTGGCTATACCATAACCTGGCAGAGGGAACCAAATACGTGGCAGAATGCATGCTTGCATTTCCTCCAAAGTCACTAACATCGTCATGAAGGTCTGACCCCTGTAATCCCTTTAATCCTGTTCCTTCCAAAGTCCCCACCTCCAAGTCCACTGACATAGGGCTCTGGAAATAAAATTCCCAACATATGAGCCTCTGGGGAATTCACTGCTAGCATTGTCACAGGAGGTGGAGGGAAGCTTGCTAAGTATGGGAACATGGGATTAATCTGAATTGGAGGAAGGTAAGAAATGCTGAGACAGAAAGGGGCACAGAAAGGGACAGAGCTAGACCCAAACCAAAACCAAGATGTGGGCCTGTGTGGCCAGAGAGTCTCAAGTCTTATCCTTGATGTTTATAATCTTATTGAGATGTTTGACTTCTACATACCCTTGCCTTGTGCCCTGCTATGATGCAGAAAGTCCTTTTCCTCATCAAGTCAACTCACAATTCAAGTCAGTTTTTATGCTCAATACCAATATTGTGCTAAGGCTAAATGTGAGTGCCCTCAAAAAGTTCTAGAAGTATTCTTGAGCCAACGATGGAAAGCATGTAATTCAAATACACCCTGAGAATGACATCACGTAAGTCAGATACACCCCGAGTATGATGGCACGTAAGCCAGATACACCCCAAGTATGATGGCAGGGAAGTCAGATACACCCCGAGTATGACGGCATGTAAATCAGATACACCCCGAGTATGACAGCATGGAAGTCAGATACACCCCGAGTATGACAGCAAACATTGCTAATCCCTGGGGGTACAGGCCAGTCGGTATTGCCACAGAAGCACAAAGACATGGGTTCAGAGTCCCAACACCCACAAAGAAAGCTGAACGTAAAGGCCTATGCCTGTAATTCCAGCTCAGGGGCAGCAGAGGCAGAAGGATCCCTAGGGCTCTCTGGCTATCCAGTCTAGCTAAATCAGGGAGCTGTAGGCTTAGTGAAAGACCTCTCCCTACCCTAAAAAAAAAAAAAAAATAGAAAAGCAATTGAGGAAAACAGTCAACATCACCTTCTGGCCTTCTTCACATTCAAGCGTATCTATGCACATACATACACATACATGTATGACTGCACACAAACACGTACACATACACACTCAAGAACATACGAGCACACACACAAAGTGTTGCTAAAAATACGCTGAAGATTCAGGGATGTTGGGTGGTGTTTATCATGATGTTCTGAAGCCATCTTCCTCTCTGAGCACCGTAATTAAACCTTTTCCCTGTCTTTCTCTAGGAGTTTGTTTGGCATTGCTACGTTTTCATTATTAGAATTATTATCTTCATTTCATTAAGCAAATGAGTAGTTCCTCAAACGTGGACATAAGATTCAGACTCATGTAAAATGGCAGTGTGCCACACCCTATGGGATACATACCTTTTGCTGCTCTGTTGAGGGCTTATAACAAGAGAAAATAGACTGAACAAAGATAAGTACATTGTGGTGTGGGATGAAAAGAGAAATGATTCCCGTTTTCCTACTCAGATATAAAGGAACTCATTCTGGTTAAAAAAATAAATAAAAATAAATAAATAAATAAATAACCAAGCCAGACGTTCCCATTTCATAGATTTGAGAAACCAATGGTCAAGTGTGTCACCCAGCTTGATATTCTATCCCCCATTCATGTCAGAAAATGTTATTCAGGGCTGAGTAAAAACACTCAAATTAGTTCATTGCAGCCCAATCACTAAGGTGCATCAGGGCCTCTTCTGCGCATAAGGAAGATTATACTGTAACCTTCTGGGTACAGGTTCTCTACCTGTTGCCATGGTAAAAGAGCCAGATGTAAGCCTCTCATTAAAATGAGTAATTTTGCGAGAAACAGTCAAGCTACCCATGAGGGTCCTCATTGTCTCACAATCTTTCTTATCCTTTATCCTCTGAGCCTGGACCTCAATGTACAAACTTGAAATGTGGGGTTTTTTTGTTGCTTATATAATAACTGAATTAATTGTGTATCATCAGTTTCCTGAAGTTTTCCAATAGTACAAATGTGCTTTAATAATTCTCAATAATTTTAAAGTTTGATTTCTGTGGTGGAAAACATACTTGGAGGCAAGAGTGGCAAGCATTGCATTTGCCTCTTGTAGAGTCTGAGGTTTGCCTTTAGCAATAAGGTTTTCGGTTGCTTGCTTCAACACAGAAAGTCTGCATCAAATACGAAACTAGGAAGTAAAATTATTAAATTCATGAAGGCCTGGAAACACTTATCATAGGACAGACTCTGATAAACCCTTGCCTAAATCTATGATTTCTAAGGAAAAAAAAAAAAAAACTCCGAGACTGCTATGACTTAAGTCTCACTACAGAAGAGCAATGTGTTTGGAAAATGATGCTGCCTTCTCGCACCCCTCTGCTTAAATCAAAGTTCCACTGCAGTCTAGAAAATGCTTCCCTTCCATTTTAATTGCTTGCTTACAGCCCTCAAAAGCCTTCCTTGCAGGGATGCCCTTGCTGGTGGTGTGGTGATCAAGACCCTTTGGCTTGCATTGACTCCTGAGACTGGAGTCTGCGTAACGTTCACTAAGCTGCCGTGTTTTAAAAGCCCGTGTGAAAGTAGGCAACAGAAGGCGTGCCCATGCACTCCTGTCCCGAGCAAGTGTCTTCCATCTGTGTGCGCGTTGCCTGGGAAATGAAGGGTTTGTACAGTGGAATATAAAGACTTCCACTTTCTGATTTGAAATCGTGTCTTCCATTTCAACAGATTATATACTACCACTATCTAAACAGACCAAAGTAACACTGCACCTTAGAACTAAGGTTGCTTTGTATTTAAGGTATTGCAGCATTTTGTTTTCTACAAAGTTCCACTGGGCTAAATTCTTTTTTCGTTTGAAGAAGCTAATCATTCTTGGGGCTGTTAATGTTGTGAATAAAACTTAGTGGAATACATGAGTATTGTAGCCAGAGATGGGCCATAGGGGCAAATGGATTTCAGAACTTGGCAGGTGCTTACATGATCAAATGTATCCACTCTTCCCCATACACCATGGTGTTGGAGAATGTCCACACCGTTTTAATATTCAATTATTTGTTCAGTCTCAAAATGTGTTCAAATCAAAGAGAAGGACAATTTATGTCGAAGGCACAAAACTTAAATATGGTGGTTTGAAAACGCATTTCTGTCTGGGAATTCAGTGACTTGGAGATGCTAACTGGAGACATTGTAGCAGCATGATTAAAATAGCAGTATCCATCTGACAGAGGGCCGATTAGCAGGCGTCAAATAAGAGGTTGTCGCCCTTGGGGTTGTGTTTGCTTCAGCGCTGTCTCAAGCTTGTTCCGTGAGCTTAAAATGATACAAAAAAATGTGTGAGCAGTAAGGTATAAAGCACTGTATTTACCAGAAAAGAAATGGTAATATTTTATAATCAACAACTGTAAGTTGAGCATAATTTATGTATGAATGCAGGCCAGCAGTCTTCGCACTGAAAAATGCACCATTTGGTACCGCCTTACACTTCAAAGCAGTGCAGGCTAGCCGTTGAAGGGATAGCAATTGAGGGTGCTAGAAATCACCCGTTGGCAAGTGTTTACCCCTTTTTCTGGCCCAACTGCCTGCCAAGGAGTTCCATGTTTTACAGCCTATATCTGTCTATTCCCTCAGCTGTTCAAATATATGAAGATAGCTTATCTCTACCAGACTGGTTCTTGCGCACGCCTTGACCTTTTTGTTGTGGAATGAAGCAACAAGAGGGAAACAGCACTAATAAGTGGAGAGCCTGGTGATCTCAACACAAACACTCCGGCAATCACCCCTCCCTTCCCCGGATCAATAAATGAAAAGCAACCAGTAACCCGGGCACCTTTTGACATGCGGGCTCTGGCGGAGCCGCGGTCCGGCGTTCCCTGAGCATAATCAGCAAGCGGCTCGCCACAGTCGTCTCTACCTTGCCTTTCCCTGTGGCTTTATCACGCCGGTGTTCAGTCCGAGAACCCAGAACCGTCCTGAATTTTCTACCTGTTACGTCACTTTTACATTGCTGGTTGCCCGGGTCTGCTTTCTTTACTTACTTTTCAATGTATCTACAACAGAGCAGCTCAACTGTGCCCGCAGCTCAGACATCACGGTTTACCTGCCTGTGGTGACAAGGTCCTCGGAACTAGCTCAGTGTTTGCTTCAAATTCTCTGCTGAGTTCAGCGTCAACTTGATAAGACTGGGCTTTCAAGCACCTTTTCATTGACACTCACAGACGGAGTTTTAGTACTGACAGCCTTTACACCAAATGCCAGGAACCAGGGTGAGCAAGGTCCAGGCCTGGCCAGATTCTGCCAGCTACTCTTTTTATGTGGTCTATGAACACAGCCAGACTTCTCATTTGAAAAGGTCCTATGAATGCTTGCATATTCCAGTAGCAGGAAACATGACCCCTTGTTCTCAGAGTCTAAAATCCACACTGCCTAAAACCTGTGCTTACGGGCTACACTCAGTTTGCCTAGACTTGGAACCCGAGTCAACACTGTTTAGAGATCTCTATTCATTCTGGCTGTCTATAGGTGTAATCTGTAGATTACCGAGAAAGGTTCACAACAATGTCCTTATACCACAGTTCTCAAACCTTGACAATTTGTTGGGCCATGGGACACAGGAAGACTTCATGATAGAAGTCAAATTTTTCTGAAATTCTTCGATCATTTTATTTTAAAAACAAATTTTTAACTTTATTGTTCTAACATAAAAGTATGGCTTTTTCAAAGCCATGATGTTTTGTTTGATATTCAGTTTACCTCTTAAGTTGCCTCTGTGTACAGGAAGAAATTTTACTCCTTTGGGGTGGAGGGGCAAGTACAGGCTCTTGCTATGTGGCCCAGTCTGTCTTAAAACTCACTGTCCTCCTGCCTCAGCCTCAATGTTATGCACCACCACACCTGGTTTTTGGTTTGTTGTTTCAAGTCAAATACTGGGCTGTACTAAACTGATAGCCCTTACTTGCAGCATGCAGGTATTTAATAGGAAATCTCTTTTATTTCAGGGACGCATTCCTAAATACTCCATCATGGTGCTCCATTCCTCTGGAAGATTCAGACTTCCTTCTTCTGAGCTACATTGTCAGTAGGCTGACTATGCTCTGCCTTCCTTATTCATCTCTTCTGCTCCTAACCCTTTGTTCCTTTTCTTGGCTACTTCTCATTGCTCAAGTATTTCTCTTTCCCTCTTTCATATTCAGGTATCACATGCCGTTATTTGTTTTTATTTCTCCTAACTTAGATTCCCCTTCGTCCCCAGTTCTCAGAGTCATTGCTCTGCTGTCTACACTCCTGTGGTACTGAGCAGGTGACTGAGCCTAGATGCTGAGAGTTAGGCCCACACAGGCTTAGCAAGACAGGAAAAAAAAAAAAAGTTCAACTGCACGTCTAACAATCTGGAAAGAAATGAAGAAAACAGTAAACTTCAGAGACAGAAAGGAACTGTGGAAAGATCCCAGATGATGAGGCATTGGTTGGAAGGAAGTAAGGCGATGTTCAGAGGGAGCAAAAGTAAATACTAGAAGAATGTCTAGAATGAGCAATTGTGCCCCATCCTTAGTGAGAAGCAAATCGAGGTTGTAAAGACTTTGGCCCTGTTGCAGAGTGCTACATTTTAAAGTTCATTTACTCCTCAAGACAATTACATGAATCATAACTTAAATACAGCACCACAACTGTACATGAAATGCCTGTATCTTAGAGAAAGCAAGGTAGCGCGCACACAGTAAAGAAATACACGTGTGCAACCCTGAAAACATACATGCAAGTGATAGTAAACTAATATTATGCAAACTGGAGAGGCTTTATTTAACGTGTGTGCGCATGCATGTGTGTGCGCAACAACAATCAATTGAAAAAAGGCAATGAATTTGAAAGAAAGCAAGAGGGATAAATGCAAGGTTTGGGAGGGAGGAGAGGGGAGGAGGAAATGAAATAATTATATCTCAAAAAAATTTTGAAAATAAAACTTTTTAAATAAAAATACGGGCATAAATAATTCTAAAAATGTAATTTATGTAGGGAACCCACTGCCCATCAAATGCCAACTGTTCATTTATCTTGGGTAAATATATTCCGGTATATTGTATTATTGTGGCAGATAAATTTAGGTCTTTTTTATTTTGAGATGCTGATTATAATTCATGACATCCTCCCTCATGACATTCCTAGAGATAACAAACATTTCTCAAAATCTCTGAGTTAGAAAACGTACTATGCATTCACATGACTTTCTTCATTTGGCCCTTGAAGCAACTTGGTGATAACTCTCCTTAAGAGTTATGAGAATGTTGCAAGTTCTCACAGCTGTCAAATGGCCCAAGCACAGAAGAACACTCATGTAGACATCTTCAGAGGCTTTTTCTGAATTTTTAATTTTATTTTTGAGGTTATAATATAATGACATCATTTCTCACTTCCCTTTCCTCCCTCCAAAGGCATATGGATGGCTAGCAATTTCCACTTCATAATTCAATGTATGTGTCCTTTATCAATGACTTTGGTAAGCATTATTTGGATCTGAGAAACAGTGTCAGGTTTCATTTCTTCTTACCTTTCTAATAGACAGGAAGATTGAATAATATTTGGAATGGCGTCTCACACCAGAGAAAGTTTCAGGCAGACAGAAGCAGTAGCCCTGCCAACTGTGACAGCATCTGATGTCCCCAGCAAGGAGACATTGTGACTGGGTTTCATTGACTTGATTACATCTCCCTTACGGCAAAGACGAACAAGCAAGCCTGATGCTCCAACGTCCCGATTAACTGAGATGACTCATATTGGGTTAATAAGCAAGTTCTCTACCCTTCTAACATTCAGATGTGCTGTGCTCACTTGCGGAGAAATGCAATTAAGATGTACAGGCAGTTCCCTGAGAAGCACAATTTTCAAGTTAGCATCAAGTGTGGGACTTTTTTACTTGAATGAATGCAAGCCCTGTTTTAGATTCACAAAATAATAAATAAATAAATAAATACATACATACATAAATACATAAATAAATACATAAATAAATAAAACAAAATTTAAAAAAAACAACAAAAAAATATTTAGAGTTGAGACTGAGATGCTGGCATTTTGACTTTCCAAAGTAAAAAATGAAAATATTAAGGGCATATGGCTAATAATTTCCACCTAATGGTTCAATTACCAATGAGTTAGTAAACATCATTTGGGTCTGAGAAATAGTGCCAGCTCTTGTTTCTCCATCACCTTCCTAAGAGACAGGAAGACTGAACAATGTCTGAATAAGAAGAACCGAAACACCCAGCACCATCCATGCATTTGCTACCCAATGCTTTCTAGATTCTAGGAAGTTCTTCCCTCCATGTTCCTAAGCACTGGGCTTTGCTCAAATGAGCATGTGTCAAATACCAACACAGCAGCATTTCAGGGAGACAGGAACGCAAGATCTCTCTTTGTACTTCTCCACCAATTCATTTGTTGAGGATGAAAGGGCCAGGCTTTGACATTTCCCAGCTTGCTATCTATTTAATTTTCCATCTGCTTCTCTGCCATTGCCTTCCAAAGGAACATCTGCGGGGGGGGGGGGGGGGCAGGGAAGGAGGCTGGATCTGTGCCACCTGGGTCTGCCATCTCAGAGCACGGATCCGGTGGGAAGAAAGGAGAGAAGACTAACAAATGGTCCAAGAAAAATGAAATGAGGACGAACAGTCTGCTGAGAGCAAAGCTCTGTCCCCTTTGCAGCAGAACCGCACAGCCAGGCAAAGCAGGCAGCGGCATGTACAGACTACAAGAGCTACACACAGGGGGCAGCGGGTGACTGCACGCATCGCGAGCACCCAGGGCTCAGACCCCTGGCCCTCATGTCTTTATGTGGTGTCCTGTTCCTCACACACTCTTTAATCACTTCAGGGGCAGCTGGTGTGGGCCAGGAGCTATTCTGAACACTCAGGAAACAGAGATGAAAAAGATACAATCTTGACACGTACGGATGAAAAAGATACAATCTTGACACGTACGGATGTGACCCAAGATTACAGTGTAAAATGTCAAATCCTCTTCCCCAAGTAGAGAAAAGATGTCCCAGGAACACAGAGAAGGAAAGGGGCTGTGTGGAAATAAATGATGGTTTCAGGTCAGTAAGGGTTGAGAAGTCTGCGCCCTGAAGTCAGCCTGGAAGGATACACGGGAATGTGAGGATCCCGTCTTCTTTCACGTGGAGTAATGATCTCCTTGCTGCATCTATAATTCCATTTATTTCTCGTGGCTGTATGAAATCCCAGTGTGTGTTGTGTATATTGCATTCTCTATACATTCATCTTTTGATGAGCACCTCAACCCCGTCCTGTTTTCTGACTATTGTCGATAGCGCAGCGTCGTGTCAGGACTCGGGATCCCTTGGGTAGAAGCCCAGGAGTGGTCACAGGTGGTCCTATTTTAAGTCAAATAACTGCATTTCTATCCCCACGCAGAGCACATGGGATTTAGCTCTGTGTGTGTGTGTGTGTGTGTGTGGGTGTGGGTGTGGGTGTGGGTGTGGGTGGGTGGGTGTGTGTCTGTGTGAGTGTGTGTCTGTGTGTGTGTATCTGTGTCTGTGTGTGTGTGTGTGTGTGTGTGTGTGTGAGAAATGAGAAGTGGAAAAGAGAGGATGATAGAATTCTATGTGACATGAAATCAGAAGGGAGGGTACTGAGGGGGGACAGCAGCGGGAGATGGAATCTGAAAACGCCATCATGAAATGCATGACTTTGTATGCTAACAAAAAATACTTTAATTTTTTTTTTTAAGAAGAAAAGTTATGGGCTGGAAAGATGGCTCAGAGGTTAAGATCACTGTTCTTCCAAAGGTCCTGAGTTCAATTCTCAGCAACCACATGGTGGCTCACAATCATCTGTAGTGAGATCTGATGCGCTCTTCTGGTCGGCAGGTGTACATGCAGGCAGAATACTGTATAGATAATAAATAATAAAGAAAACAGAAGAAGAAGAAGAAGAGGAGGAGGAGGAGGAGGAGGAGAAGAAGAAGAAGAAAAGAAGAAGAAGAAGAAGAAGAAGAAGAAGAAGAAGAAGAAGAAGAAGAAGAAGAAGAAGAAGAAGAAGAAGAAGAAGAAAAAGAGTTATTTATCCTCCTCATACCTATGAGCAGCACTTGACAGCAACCCTTAGGAACTGATTAAAAACTCTTAGTGTCCCAAAGCCTCATCTCACTTCCCACCCTTCCATCTTTGTCAATGTCAAGCTCTCAACATTCCTGTTCAATATTCTCTCCCAGCTGGGCAGAGCATTTCATCAACGTTATCACAAACCTCCAGAATGCCTAGAAGAGTGAGCATAAGATAACGCCTGTGTTGCTATGGGGGAACCAAGACAGAAGAACCAGGCTGATTTTAATTTTCCTTGAATGTCTCACTTCATGGTCAGCTTTAGACAGGACATCCATATTGCACTGTCTGCCCAAGGGTCAGGGAACATCCTGGAAGATGGGCAGGAAGACTGTAAGAACTGGGGAATCGGAAGAATGTCTCTGAAGCTTTATCTTCTCAGCACAGCATGGCCATTGCGTTCATGATTCATCATCGCTGCTCGTGCCTGCGTGACCTAGTGTGTCTGCATTCTGCTTGGTGGGGGAGGAGCATGCAGGGCCCCATCCCTAGTGGAAGAGACACCATGTTAGCAGTGAACATAGAGGAGACGGAGTCACTTTTCTTCGGAGGACACAGCCACTGGCAAGTTGACCGTGATTCAACAAAAACCCCATACCTCTGCACACAAAAGCCAGCTCAGTTAAACTCAATGGAGTGTTTTAAAGGCACCAGAGTAGAAAGCAGATTCGTTGGTCCAAATGGCGTGTCCGGCAGATAAGTGAGGAAAACTGGAACTGACAAAGATGCATCATAGATGTATGAAATTATCAAATAAAAGTAATTATTTTTAAAGTATCTAAGTTGGCTGAAGTCTTTACATATAGAAACACAATATCAACATAATAAAATGTTTAGGATAGACATTTATCTGTAAAACAAGGCACTTAAATATCAAATGAATATTTAACTTGGTCATATATATTTACGTATATGTATATGTAATGTGTCATTCCATGTATCTGCAAAGTCATCATCAAAAAAGCAATGGAAAAATCCCCGTTCTAGTCTGACATAATAGTAACAAATATTTATCATTTAAATGGGAAAAACCTAAAGCCAACACTGTAGTCATTGCTCACTGAGTGCATTGTCTGCTCGCTGTTCAATGCCGTCTGCAAGCAGGCCCAGGAGTTACCCTCCTGTTTGGGATTAGTCATAGTTTATCCTGGGATGCAGATGAGCTGGCAAAATCTCTGGCTGTGCAATTGTGCCTTGTGTTCATCTTAATAAATTTCATTTTTAAAACGTGTTGGTAAAATGGGGACAACTGCAGGGTAAGAATCAAACGCAGCCTTTGTTCTGTCAACACACTCAAGCTCGATAAAAGCTGTCTTTGGTTGTAAAGAAAATACTGAGAAATAATTCTGGGAAGCTTTGGCTGCCAGAAATTATTAACCTCTGAGATCAAGCAAGGGATTTTGTGTGTTTTAACTCAGTTCAATTTAATCCAAGGTTCTTATATCTACCATAAGCATGGGACTTTGTATTTTATGGTTAATATTTTTAAGTAAAGTTTAAGGACAGTTTTGAATTCTTAGGTAAAGTTGCTAGGCTTGTGGATAAGAAAATTTCCTGGATTTTCAACTCTAAGGAATGAACTTTTTTAAATGCCGATGACTGAAAATTTTGCTAAATGAAATTTTCTATGATGTTATTCTGTGGACAGGGGAAAAAAAAACTCTACCAGAAGGACACCGGCAAATACTTTACAATTTGGAATTGATAGAAGCACAGAGTTTCTTAGCTTGCAGTGTGTGCCAGGGTTACTCAGCCTGATTTGCACGTGAGAAGAGTGAGGTCCCCGAAGGTTAGCTCTATTTCATCTGCTTTGATTTGCAGCTGCATCTTCTCATTTCCCAGAATGCCATGGTTCATGATGGCTTCTCAGCACTGACATTTCCTCTGGTTCTGTATTTACCATCATGGAAATACCATTTTGTTGAGGGATAGAAGCAAGTAAATCTTTTTTTTTTTAGATTTATATTTGGATACTTTATTCTATTTTTTTTAATTTATTTATTTATTAAAGATTTCTGTCTCTTCCCCGCCACCGCCTCCCATTTCCCTCCCCCTCCCCCAATTAAGTCCCCCTCTCCTCAGCCCGAAAAGCAATCAGGGTTCCCTGTCCTGTGGGAAGTCCAAGGAACCCCCACCTCCATCCAGGTCTAGTAAGTTGAGCATCCAAACTGCCTAGGCTCCCACAAAGCCAGTAAGCAAGTAAATCTTTTCATTGATTGAACTGAGCAATACCCTTCTCACCGAGTCAGTCACTTCTAGGTCACAGTGATCGAAATGTCCGACAGAGATGATGAAAGGGGGGGGGGGGATTTATTTTGGCTCATGACAGAGAAGGGAAGACAGTCAAGAAGCAAGTCCACGGCACAGTGAGTGTCTGGCAGAAGCTTCTCATGTCATAATGATGCGTGCAATGAGAACTGATATAGTGGAGTCCGTAATCTAAAATTCAGTCTCTGGCCAGTTCAATCCTTCCACACAACACCTCTTTTTTCTCTCTGCTCCACTTCCGAGGATTAGTCTCAAAGTGGGTACTTGGGGAAAAAAGTCTGTTCCTGAGCGTTTATCGCTACTGAATTTCTAATTACGTTTGTTTTGTAACCCATAGGACTACCAGGAAGCCTCCAACTTGGAACAATTTGTCACTCGGTTTTTGCTGAAGGAGACCTTAAACCAGCTGCAGTCTCTCCAGAACTCTCTGGAATGTGCCATGGAAACGACCGAGGAGCAAACCCGTCAAGAAAGGCAACTAGTGTTTTCTTTATTGTTATACTTTTATTATTATTCTCTCATCTATCACATCTTGACTGCAGCCTCCTCTCCCTTCACTCCTCCCAGAATTCCTCCCCCTCCCCCAAATTCACTCCTCCTTTCTCTTCAAAAATGAGAATAAAAAAGAGCAGGTCTCCCATGGATATCAGCTAAACAGAGCATAGCAAGACACAATAAAAATAGGAACAAACCCTCATATCAAAGCTGGACAAGGCAACCCAGTAGATGGAAATGGATCCCAAGAGCGGGTAAAAGAGTCAGAGACATCCCCACACCCAGTGTCAGGAGTCTCACAAGAACACCAAGCTACACAACCATGACACACGCAGAGGTCCTAGTGCGGACCTGTCTCTTCAGCCTCTGTGCGTCCCCTATGAGACCTGCTTAGCTGCTTCTGTGAACCATGTTCGCAATAACCTCTGCTCTCCCCCTCTTCTGCATGATTAGTCTGGCTTCACCTAGTGTGTGGATGCTATACTTCTGGTAAGGCAGTCGAGGGTTATTCTGCTTATTCTAGAGAAAGCTAATCACATGAACTAACAGGTTTTAAAGCAATGCCAGGGACCTCTCTAGTGAACCTGCTTTGGAAAAAAAAATCACTTTTTATTATGTTGTCAACAAATGTGAATTTAGAGTTTAGTAAATAGAGAAGATTTTAAAAGGCAATATAGATGATATTAATATATATTTAACAAAATATTACTCCTGAAGGGGCTAAAGCCTATTACATACATAAAACATGGTTACTAAAACTAAACTGTAAGGCACAATAAGATAAATGCAGAGAAAGGAAAATAACTTGTCAATAAGTTCCTGAACAGTGAAATATTAAATATGACAGAGTGGAATTTAAAGCCATGGTCTGGCCTTCGAAATCAGTATAACCTGAAAATAGGGTACTGATAAGAAAGGCCTTACTAGATCGAGTGATCTTGGTTATGTTGGAATGATTGGGCATTAATTAAACAGGTTGAATTATTTTTAAGATGCAGAATAGTGAACAATTTAAAAGCTGATGCTACCAGTTTGCACCACTTATAAGAAAATTAACAACATGGTGAAGACAGTAGTGCTGACAAGGAGCCTGTCTTGTGAAGTGGTGTCAGAATAATTCAAGCCATTGGGTTTGTTAGTGAATTAACATTGTGGGTGCCTTTCAAAATGTACAAGGGCAAACTCTCGTTCTTCTGACATACATTGGTTAACACATAACTTTAAGCCTCTCAAAATGACTTCTCTAACATGCACATCTTGGGACCATGCAGTAAGGTTTTAGAACTAGGTGGTAATAACTCATTCTGTAAGACCAATTTTTCTAAGCAAATTAATGGGTATATGATTATCAAGACATCTCCATAGTATCAATGGATGAATGAGCACTGCCAAGGTCCAGCAAAAGAAAGCCTATAACTTTGTTTCAGGAGGCTGGCCGCGGGTTCTTTCCGGCCGCCCAGCTAGCTTAGCCCCGAAATAACCACACAGAAACTGTATTAATTAAATCACTGCTAGGCCTATTAGCTCTAGCTTCTTATTGGCTAACTCTTACATCTTAATTTAACTCATTTCTATTAATCTATATATCACCCCGAGGTTGTGGCCTACCAGCAAAGTTCTGGCATGTCTGACTCTGGCAGCTGTGTCTCTCTGACTCTGCCCTTCTTTCTCCCAGCATTCAGTTCTGTCTTCCCTGCCTAAGTTCTGCCCTATCAACAGGCCAAGGCAGTTTCTTTATTCATTAATGGTAATCACAGAACACAGAGGGGACTCCCACATCATAACTTCAGAATCCAGTGAGCCTGTGCCGATAGATGAAAGACTTGGGGTACAGCAGATGAACATTGGAATGCACCCTGTGCCGATAGATGATGAAAGACTTGGGGTACAGCAGATGAACATTGGAATGCACCCTTTGCTGGGTCTCTCTTCACACTCACACTTTCTTCTCACTGTGTTGAGCGATTCTGCACCAAATAGCAGGGCATAGAAATTCACTTCAGGAAGTCAGCATACCACCTCCTCCAGTGCGAGAAGATAAAGGAATGTACTAAGGCACAAGAAAGCTGATCCCATGTTCTTGGTGAGAAAAATGATGATCCTTATTGTTTCTTTGGTTTGGATCGTGTGGATTCAAAGTCATTCCTCTTAGAACCAGTCATTTGCCACCTGAAGAGACTTAGAAAGGCCTCAGCACAGCCTCTTCGCCTCCATTCTTTGGGTTCTGTTCCCACCCCCTCTTATAGTTATTGCCTAAAAAACACAGGGCACACATAGCAATACACACATACACACACACACAGAGCAAATGTTTAACGAACAATTGTGTGGTGTTTAGGCTTGCTTTCAACTTGTGCTTGCAACCAGAAGTTGCAAAGCAGCTGTGTTTAATGAGAAGGAACAAAGTAATTCAGAGTTTAAGAAAAAATAGGAGACAGCAAAGATTAATGAACCTTTTACTTCTAGATTTACAGCGCCCAAAACGGCTTGAATAATGGGAACTACCACGGGTCTTTTGTTGTTGTGAGAAAGCTGTGATATGGAATGTAACTATACCATACTCTCAGGGGGTTCTGGATACATTAATTTTTAAAATAAGTAGAAAATGACACCACTATCGGCTTGTGTCCGCAATACCCATTATGAAGTTTCTGGTGACTCAGAAGGAAGCATTCATTAGCCCTAACCTGGAAGGTTGTATCTCCTTTCCTACCTGTTGCTACAAAGGCCAGCATGAACAGAGACCCCCCCAGGACCAGGACCAGTGACTGACAGTAAGACAAAGGCTGTCCTGTTCCAAAATATCAATTAAAACAGCCTTGGGAAAGCTTCCTAGGTTGAGCATCCTTGAACTGGATCACTGGAAAGACTTCAAGAGGCAGGTTGATATTCTCTCCTGTGCTCTGACCCACAGCAAGCTGGATAACCTGTCATCTGGCTAGCTTTCCTAAGTTTGTTTTCTCCCTCCACAATTCTCTTTCCATAAAGCCTCATGGCGAACAGGCTCTCCCATCTCCGCATCCCATACCAAGCACTCTAGTTGTGCCACGTTTTCTCACTTAACTCAGCCTGGACATCCTCATCCTCTCTGTCCATCTTTGCATTTCCAGAGCATGGGGTCTTTGCATTTCTCCCATCTACAGGTTGAGTGCGTGGGAACTGAATGAATGAGAGAGAGAGCCTTTGAAAAGAGAAGCACGTTAGGGACAGCAAGGAGGACAATCCATTGCTATCTGGAAGATCTTAAAAGCTAGACAAGTGCATCATAAGTTAATTCTATAATAGTTTGCTGTTAGTGATTACAAAAGCAATCTAAAGAAACCACAGAGAAAAATTCATCTTGCAACTGTGTATAGTACATATTTGATGCAGAGAAGAAAAGAATGAGGAGAAGCAAAAAAAAAAATATAAAACTCCTCAGTTTTTAGTATCACAAATGAGGGTTCCATGATGCTTTACAAAGTCAAGGGTTGTGTGCTTCATTTTCATTAACATTCCCTGGGTCATAACAACTCTCTTCCCCTTCCGCATCAACATTTAGGATTTAATAGTTGTGAAACCAAGGGACACAGACTGGTTGGGAAGGAGGAAATCCAGAGAGAATATCTCCTCCTGGCAGCCCCAGGCAGAATCACAGAGCATCACTCATCCTGCAATAATGAGTCAGATGTGCTGGGCTGGGCATAATGTCTGTGCCCATTCATGTGAAAATGGCAATTTCAGAGAAGGGGATATGCACAGCTGGAATGTCACAGAGGTGAGATCCTCAGATGGCATTTCATGCCATCTTTGTGTCTGCCCTGGCTAACTGGCTAAGTGGGAGTCACTTTAATTCCCTGCCTGTTGAAAAAACCTAATAGCCAGTGGCAAGAATGATCACTATGTGATGTGGAAGCTCCCCTCGAGGGGACCCCTGTTCTGAGGCATAAACCCTCCTCTTCACGAGCTGCATTGCCAGAACACAGTTCAATTAGACGTGGATTTCCTTTGTGTAATGGAATCTCTAAGTTTGAACTGTTTCCCAAATTTCTTCTATAGGCAGGGATACAAATGAGTCCCCCTGGGTTTGGAAGACATTCTTTTGCCTTTTGAAAGTTGTCTGTTATAGAAGAAAGAAAAGGCTTTAATTTCACTGACAAGTGATTACAAATCCTCGCGTGGCTTGTGATTGCCTGTGTCACCAAAGCATGGGGCTCCTGCTCTGTGGAGATCCTTACGGGAAACAGGGCTTACACTGTGTGGAGATCCATAGGGAAAACGGGGCTTACGCTGTGTGGAGATCCGTAGGGGAAACGGGGCTCATGCTGTGTGGAGATCCATAGGGGAAATTCAAGACTAGATATATGTGAATTTTGGAGACTAGATATATGTGAATTTTTGTTTTTGTTGTTCTTTGCCTAAACTTTCAAAATTGACGTTAAAAATGCCTGGATAAAATAGCCATTGACACAGAAACAGTAAAAAAAAGAAAGAGCGCGCCCTAAAGCCAAGCCCCAAAGTAGAAACTGGAAATCTGAAAAGAAGAATGCCGAGTGATTTCAATGCTCCAGGGAAGCAGCTCACACAGGCTGTGCGAGAGGAAGATGTGTTCACAGCAAAGAGCCCGAAGAACCTTGGAGAGCTAAAGAGTTGTCGGAGCGTGTGGAACTGACGGTGGGGTCAAAGGGAGCCTGACTCGTTGTGGAAATCCCCACCATGGACTTTCAGGGTCTGACTCTTGCCAGTCTGGAGAATCTTAGAAATACAATGGGGGCAGGGCACAAAGCTGAAGATGAGACGCCAGACAGAGGCCTTCATCCTGACCCACTCATCCTGACCCCTTTAGGGTCCGGTGTTTCCAGATCACTGACTTCAGGGCTCGAAGGGTCCAGTTACGAGACACTGGAGTGAAAGATCTGGTTAACCTAAGAAAGAGTCCTCGTCAAACCTAAGAAAGGCTTAAAGACTCCGATGGGAAGGTGTGACTTGGCCAATGTACAGAGCACACAAAAAAATGCCAACCTGCCTTGTGTGTCCTCCGGCTGGATTGGAAAGGGAGGGGAGGCGCGACAGAAAGAGCAAAGCAAACACCATACAAAAGCAGGAGAAACAAGGATTGTTATGGATGCGAGAGCCCCGGAGAAAGACCATCAGACTCAATTCAGACTACAACGAGCCAGGCTTATGAAAACGGCTAGCAGGGCCACACAGTCTCTAATCCAAAGCAGCGAGAAACAAGCAGTGCAGAGGCAGGAGAATGAAGGACCTCAAGATGGGGTTTCTCTGTGTAGCCCTGACTGTCCTGGAACTCACTCTGTAGGCCAGGCTGGTCTGGAATTTGGAGAATCACCTGCCTCTGCCACCTGCTGAGTGCTGAGATTAAAGGTGTGTGTCATCACTACCTGATGTAAAGGAAGGAGTTTGAAAGCAAAACCACAAGAACTGCTTTGCTCTGAACGGTTAGATGCTGAAGGTGGCCTCAAAATTGTCCTTGAACAACCACATAAGCTAAGTTACAGAATCCAAACCAAGCAGCTAGTCATTTCATAGCAAGCAGGTCATCATGACCTTACGTTTTTGTAGGGGGGTCAAGGAGTCAGAGACAAAGATCTCTTAGTACCAAGATGAATCCCTCACACAAAATGGGTTTTCTTTAGCTATCACAAAATGATTCAGAGAGCAGAAAAATATATCTAAAGATCCAAAACCATCAGAAGGTAAAAATGATGCTGAAAGAAAAAGAACCCACAGCCGACAAGAGAGCTCTTGTCTTGTATGCCCAAACACGTTATTATAAAAGTGAAATTCTTAGAGGAATATGTTAATACAAAATTGCAGCAAAATGTCTACAAAGTAGCAAGAAAGGAAAAACATAAGAAGAAAACTAGAGAACAAGCCTAAATGATCTACTTTTGTGAAATAGAAATCCTAGAAAAAGAACAAGGGAGAATAACTACCAAAAGAATAATTCAAGAAAAGCTTTCAGAACAAGAGTATGAGTTCTCAGCCTGATAGCTTAGACTAAGAACTCACTATAATGTTTTGTTTTTTTTATCTAACACTAAGGCATGCAATTATAACATGGAAGAAGCCAGGACATCTGGAAAAGACAAAGGACTCTGGGAACTGGAAAGAAAGAAATCTCCTGCCCCCTCTTGTCTCTCTTTCTCAGTCTCTCTCTGCATCTCTGTTTCTGTCTCTCTCTGTGTCTCTGTCTGTCTGTTTCTCTCTCTCTCTCTCTCTCTCTCTCTCTCTCTCTCTCATACACACACACTAAAATAAAATAAAACAAAAACTAGCACATTGGACAAAAGGGAAGAGCCTAACAGAAGGCACTAGAAACAGAGATCACTTCTTTGTACCTTCAGGAATCCCATAAAAACACTAAACTGGAAGTCATAATATATTCCTATTCCTATCAAGAAAATTATCAACTTCTTTCAGATTTTTCAATTTTGTGAAGTACAGTTTTTTAAAGTATGTCCTTATGGTTCTCTGAATTTTCCTAGTGACTATGATTATGTCCCCTTTTTCATGTTTGATTTTGTTAATTTGCGTAGTCTCTTTTTACCTCTCAGTTAATTTGGATAGGGCTTTGTCAATCTTTGGGGGGAATATTATTTTCAGGTGTGTGACTTTTGTTTATGCTGTATTTGTTAAACTCTATGAAGCTGCGTTTCTATGCCTGTCTAAAACACCTGATGAGCTGGGTAGCCAATAGCAAGGCAGGAGCAAAGAGAGGTGGGTCTGGCAGGCAGAGAGACTAATCGGAAGGAGAAATCTGGGAGGAGGAGAAAGAGGAGCAAAAGAACGAGGAGAGGGGGACGTCAAGGGCCAACAACCCAGCTACACAGCCAGCCGAGGAGTAAGAAGTAAGATATACAGAAGTAAGAAAGACAAAAGCCCAGAGGGAAAAGGTAGGCGGGATAATTTAAGAAAAGCTGGCTAGAAACAAGCCGAGCTGAGGGAGTAAGTTTACATCTAAGAATAAGCCTCCGTGTGTGATTTATTTGGGAGCTGGGTGGCGGGCCCCCTCAAAAGGACAAAGAGTGAAAGCAACACACGATACCAATCTTCCTGATTTTCTCCGAGAACCAACTCTGTTTCACTGATTCTTTGCGTTTTTCTGTTTGTGGCTTGCTTCCAGTTTATTTTAGCCCTGAGTTTTATTATTTCTTGCCATCTTCTCCTTTTGGTTGTGATTTTTTTTTCTTTTTGTTCTAGAGCTTTCAGGTGTGCTGTTAAGTTACCATAAGAGATATCTGCAATTTTTTATGTGTGCTTTTCATGGCATGGAGTTTCCTCTTGGAACTGCCTTCATTATGTCTCATAAATTTGGGTTTGATGTATATTTTTTCATTTAATTTTAGAAAATCTTTAACTTCTTAATTATCTGTCTAACCCATTTATCATTCAGTATTGAGTTGTTCAGTTTCCATGAGTTCGGAAGCTTTCTGTTGCTTCTGTTTTGTGTATACCCAGTTTTAATGCATTTCTTGCGCATGTTGAAATGTGCTTTGTGCCCAAGTATGTCATCAATTTTGGAGAAAGTTCCATGACGTGCTGAGAAGGAGGTGTATTCTTTTTGCTAGGGTGGAATGTTCTATAAATATCGGATAGGTCTATTTGGTTTATAAGTCAGCTAACGCTGTCATCTCTCTGTTTAGTTTTGTCTGCATGACCTGTCTGTTGGTGAGTTAGGTATGGAGTTACCCAAGTCAGTATGTGATTTTAGCTGCAGTAGTGTTTCTTTTACTAACTTGAGTGCCCCTTGCATTTAGGGCATAGATGTTAAAATTTGAAATGTTCTCTTGCTGGATTTTTCCTTTGGAGGGTATGTAATCTCCTTTCCTATCTCTTTCAGCTGGTTTTGGTTGGAGTCTGTTTTGCTGGATATTAATATGGTTACACCAGCTTGCTTCTTAGGTCCGTTTGCTTGGAATATCTTTTCCTGGTGGTGGCACACGCTCTTAATCTCAGCACTCATCAGGCAGAGGCAGGTGGATCTCTGTGAGTTCGAGGTCAGCCTGGTCTATAGACCAAATTCCAGGACAGACACCATAGCTACAGAGAAACCTTGTCTCGAAAAAAAAGTACTAGAGGTTTTTGATTAAACATGCACATTTTGGGTATTTTTCAATTTTTGTGCAGAACGGTATTGGAATTTTATTGATCTTATATTGTTAATGCAACAATAAAACAGAATGTCCTATAAATGTTTAGATAGATAGATAGATAGATAGATAGATAGATAGATAGATAGATAGATAGATAGATAATACCAGTTGCTTCTTAGGTCTGTTTGTTTGGAATATCTTTTCCCATTCTCTTACCCAGAGATGGTGTCCATCCTTGATTTTAAGGTGTGTTTCTTGGTTGCTGCAGAAGGATAGATTCTGGTTTTGCATCCATTCTGTTAGTCTGTGTCTTTTTATTGGAAAATTGAAACTAGTGATGTTGAGAAATATCAATGACCAGTGTTTGGTGGTTCCTGTTATTTTGCAGTTGTGTGTGTCTGTGTCCCTTCTTTTGATTTGGTGGTCTGGGATTGTTTGTGCTTTTTTTTCTTGGGTATGATTAGCCTCTTTAGTTTGGAATTTACCTTCTAGCACCTTCTGGAGGGCTGGAGTAGTAGATAGTGCTTAAATTCGGTTTTATCATAGAATGTCTTTTATTTTTTTCTCCATCTATGGTTATTGAAAGTTTCATTGAATATAGTAGTCTGGACTAGAATATGTGGTCTTTTAGAATTTATAGCATATCTTTCCAGGCCCTTCTGGCTTTTAAAGTCTCTATTAAAAAGTCAGGTGTTATTCTAATACATCTGCCTTTGTATGTTACATGGTCCTTTCCAGTTTTTAATTTTTTCCTTTGCTCTGAATTGTTGGGACCATTTGGAGTCCTGGCCTCCAGCTGCTCTTCCCTGCTAGAGATCTTTACTTTCCTTCTGATTTGAGTTGCTAAAAGCTGTGTCAAAGTTGTTTACCAGCTCTGCTTCACGAGCGCGTGTTGCCTTGGCCTTGAGGATCAGAGGATGAGGTTTTCACCTGTTGGCCCACCTGACTGTTGGGTATATAAGCCTCCATGATGCTATTAAATAGAGGGCTTCTTACCAGTGACTAGAGGTCCGTGTCTCTGTCTCTCTGTCTGTGTGTCTTTGTGTGTTTCAACCTCCAGCCCCTTGCCCGAAGCTCGCAAACTGTATGGTTGCACATAGAGCGCAGACAGGCGTGGTGCACTGCACTGTATGTTTAGTGTTTTGATTATCATGTGGACTGTCCTTTCTGGTTCAGTCCATTTGGGGTTCTGTGTGTTTCTTGTGCCTTGATGGGCATCACATTCCTTTGTTTAGAAAAAAATTCTATGATTTTGTTGAAAATTTCTGGGCCTACAGCCTTGGTTTCTTCTTCCTCTATTCCAGTTATTCTTAGATTTTTCTTTTCATGGTGTCCAAGATTTTCTGTATGTTTTGTGCCAGAAATATTTTAAATTTAACGTTTTGATAGAAGTATCCATTTCTTCCATTGTGTCTTCAGTGCGTGAGAATTGTTGAGAATGGTCCCAACAATTCAGAGCTGCAGAGACTTGTCTCTGAGGTTCCTGTTTGAGTTCCTAAATTTTTTTTTCCAGATTTCTTTCCGTTTGAATTTTCTTTGTGGATTCTGTTTCCACTCTCAGGTTTTCAACTGTTTTATTTATTTCCTTCCACTGTTTGCTTGTGTTTTCATAGATTTCTTTGGGGGAATTTATCCATTTCTTTTTTATAGACCTCTATCATTTTCATAAAGGCTATTTTAATGCCTTTTCCTTGTGTTTAAGTGATTTTGCAAAGCTCAGAGCCTGCTATGAGATTGCTGGGTTGTAGTAGAGACAGTGTCCTGGTTGTTACTGAGTTTTTGTGCTGGTGTCTCTGCATCTGGGATTGGAAAGATTGTAATTCTTGGTGCTGATATCTGGTCTGGTCTTTGTTGGATAAGTGTTTTGTTCCTTGGTTTTGATTGATCTCTCTGGTGCTTTGAAGAGTATTGCAAGATCCTCTTCATCTGGGATTCTGATAGATGTGACCCCTGAGGATTCCATGTAAAATGTGTTTCTAAGCATTGAGAGCTGACTCTTAGGAACAGGGTTGGGATAGGAGGGGGAACTGAGGGTGTCTACAGGAGGAG
The DNA here is from genome assembly GCF_000317375.1 of Microtus ochrogaster. NCBI lineage: Eukaryota > Metazoa > Chordata > Mammalia > Rodentia > Cricetidae > Microtus > Microtus ochrogaster. The sequence goes on along the minus strand of NC_022031.1, from coordinate 63,546,484 downwards.
AAAAGCAGGTTTCTCCACCAGGATCTGCTTAGTGCCTTGGTAAGGAGCCAGAGAGGGAGGACAGGCTGCCTCTGGTGGTTTGCTATAGAACTGCAAGTGAGACTGGGGGACTGGACTTGGAGAAAGGGAGGGAGAGGTGAAGCTTAGCAGTTAGCCTAACTGTTTGGACGGCCTGAGTGGCCTGCGGGTTCCCAGGGAGAGCCTGAAGGCGATAAAGCCAAGAGTCTGGGGAAGGACGTTTGGAGGAGTAGATCCCCTGTGTCCACTGCAGAGGCACATTAGGCATGGGAGGGGAGCTTCATTTTGCTGAAGTAAGAACTTTAGGATTACTTGGCCTTTTAAAATATATGAAATGTTGGTAGATTGGAACAAAAATTTAAAACAGTAAGCAAAGAAAATTCCATGGTTGTTCTCAAATTAAGCAAAACACAACAGATCACACACATGAATTTTGTTTTTATTAAAGACTTGGCCTAGCCGGGCGGTGGTGGCGCACGCCTTTAATCCCAGCACTAGGGAGGCAAAGGCAGGTGGATCTGGATCTCTGTGAGTTCGAGACCAGCCTGGTCTACAGAGCTAGTTCCAGGACAGGCTCCAAAGCCACAGAGAAACCCTGTCTCGAAAAAAAAAAAAAAAAAAAAAAAAACTTGGCCAATGATAGAAGGATTAGATTACAAATTAAATTTTACTTGGTCTTGAATTTGAGAATAATGAAAGTCTAGAACATTCCCACCCCTGCATCTGTACAGTGTAGTAACAATCAGATCAGCTCTCTAGAACATGTTTGCACGCAGTATTTCCCCAGCATCTCCACTAAATACCCCAGAAACCCCTGGTGGCTGATCCCTTAGCATCTGATCCTAAAAGCAACCCACCGAAGGTCTGAGAAGAAAGTTCTGTGTTGGCTCTTGTTTCAGGCAAGGCCCCGCCAAACCAGAGGTTCTGTCTATCCAGTGGCCTGGAAAGCGATCTAGCCGCCGAGTCCAGAGGCACAACAGCTTCTCCCCAAACAGCCCACAGTTCAACGTCAGCAGTCCAGGTAAGGCAGACTTCGATGCTCTGCTTCATCCCATGGAGGATTTAAAAATAGCATGTGCCAGGCGGTGGTGGCACACACCTTTAATCCCAGCACTCAGGAGGCAGAGGCAAGCAGAGCTCTGTGATTTCGAGGCCAGCTTGGTCTCCAAGAGCTAGTTCCAGGACAGTTAGGGCTGTTACACAGAGAAACCCTGTTTCAAACAGCCGCCTGGATAAGCTCCCTGAGTCTGAAATTTCCGCTTCTCTCCCCAGCTATGGACAGTCTTATTCCATGCGAAAACAGTAGTAACACTTGTTGGAAATAGTTTACATGCTCCCTCCTCTTGGTGGCATAATGTGTTGACTCTTGAGTTGTCCTGCTGATCTACCCCTCCCTGCTGTAGAGTTAGAGAGATAAGGAGCTTTGGAGGACACTTGAAAACAAACATGCTTGGGTCTGAAATGAGGAAGGAGGGCAGTCCTCTTTCTAAAGTCAGCTTCCATGGAGCTAAGACAGCACAAGGCATTTGCATTGACATTCATATTACATGATACCAGATATGCAGTAAATAATAAATATTCAATGTGTGTGCATAGCTACACACATTTACACATGTATCCACATGTAGTATCTGCTACATCCACATACATACATGAGTGTATTTCATATGCGTGGATACAGTGCAGCAGGCTCCAGTGTGCACACTCTACCTCTAAGCCATGGCTAAGGGGTTCATAGTCCCAGGCTAGTCAGTGGGAAAGACAGCACAGCTACCTTACCTTACACTTGTCTCCTATCACAGCTCCAGACCAAGGATCTGGTTTTATCCATTCCTGCCCCTGCCTCATATGCAAGCTAAGAATCAGTGCTTTTCTTCGTTTCAAAAGAAAACTATCTTATAGGAAAGAAAAACTGGCTCAGCAGGATGTGTTCTCTCAAGCTTCACAGGCCAGTGCAGAAAATACTATTTAAATAAAAAAAGGAAGAAGAAAACAGGCTTGTGAAAAAAGTCAGTGATGCAGACATCTCTGTGAATTGGCTACTTAGATGTCAGTCATGGATACATTTTTAGGAATCTGTTTAAAAGCCAGCGACACTGCATTCTCCCTTCAGGGTGGAAGGAGAGATAGCTGAGCATTCTGCACTGCTAAAAATCTAATATTCTGCCTTTGTGGTTTCTTCCCAAGCACTGCTAGAAGAAGACAACCAGTGGATAACGCAGATAAACAGGCTCCAGAAATTAATTGATAGACTGGAAAAGAAGGTGGGTGCTCCCTTTCCTTTTCTCTCCCTCCTCTTTTGCAAGGCCCTCGGCCTCAGCTTCCTCACTGCCTGGATGCCCATCCATGGCTGCCCTGTGAACAGAATAATGCTCAACATTCATGTAGCTCTCTGAATGGCTGGTCGGTAGCTTCAAGGGCATGTTTTCTGATTGTTTGTTGTTTGTTAAAGCAAATACAAAAGCTCACAGTTACATTTAAAATAAGGCCCGGGGGCTGAGAATTAAATGAACTTGTAGGTTCTACTTGAATGATGTTAATGACATCTCAGAGAGATACAAGTAAGGTCTTATGAATCTTCCAATTTATTTAGAGGAAAGGGTTATTCTATGCTCAACTTCTAGAGATTGACATATTAACTGATAATTTTAGTGTTAAACCTGCCTAGTAAGCAGACGAGAAGGAATACGATGAAGACTTCTTTGGAGCTACATTATATGTTCTTAATTATCATACCTTTTAGGAGTGATTGAGCTTGTCTCAAGTGTTCTAACGGTATGCTGGGCATTATGCTTATACAGCTTGGACGGTAAAGGTGACCTTTGTCAATCAGTAAGAGAGCTTGTTTTTGGTGACTTCTGGACAATAAAGAATGACTATTTTTGCTTGACAGAAAACCTAACTTTTGAAGAACACACATATAATTGTACAAATAAATGGGGAGGGGTAGGGAAGGGTTTTTGTTGCTTAAATGACTGGTAGTCAGAACTGGACTCATAGCTGATGATCAGTAGGTCTGGACGTGTGCCCAAAGTTGGACTGTGCAGACATTTCCCTGGAGGAATGGTCTCCAAGAGCTGGGTACTTGGAAACCTTTCACATTCAGAAAGTGTGTAAGTTACATTAAGACTGATGCCAAGTCAATTAAGAATTTGATTACAAGCAATAGAAATCATCTTGCTGATTTAATAAAACCAAGAAATTTCTGGAAGGGTATGGCAATGCTCATGAAATCAACAGATAGTCCTTCTAAGACATGAATTCAGGAACTCAGGGGATACGGTCACTCCAGGTGTCTAGCTATCAAGAGCCGTCGTCTCTTGGGCTATGTGCACTAGAATTAATGAGTTCAAACCATTTCCAGACTGTTTATGTGCTATTCATCATCCTGTTCCCAGGAGGGGTGTTGTGAGGGTCGCATGCTAGCTTCTTAGAGTGGGGGACAGACTAACAGTCTCAGACCACCGCATGCTGGCTTCTTAGAGAGAGTGGGGACAGTCTAACAGTCTCAGACCACTGCATGCCGGCTTCTTAGAGAGGGTGAGGGAACATTCTAAATCTCAGACCACTGCAGTGCAACGAGAAGCAGAATTCATGGAAAAGAAAACGTGTTGGCATGAAAGTTGGAGTAAATGCTGACCAGCTAGCACACTGAAGAAGTAAAGCTTTAGAAAACAAAGAAAAAGTTGACTGGAGGGGACAGTGAATGTTTGGAAGTGGAGTGGCTTTGTCTTTTATTTAGGAAAGCACTGAGGATTAGGCTTACGTGGTGAATTGCTACCTGATCATAAAGCCATTTGTAACAGATTAAGAGTTTTGGACTTGGTCCTGGGAACAATCAGACACATTTATTATTTTTCTACACAGGCAATTAAAAGCATAAGATGTTTTGATAGAGAATCGGGTGGTAATAATACAAATCGCATTAAATCAAAATAGATTAAAAAATAGAAGTACTAGATTGAAAGCTGAAGAAGCCAGCTCCAATGATGGCATCAATTTCCAGTTTGTATACTAGAGCCCAAGATGGGCCCATCCTAAGTGAGTGGAAATAAAAGGTTTCCAAGATTAGAAGTAGAACTAACAATACCACCAGATGGGTATGCTGGGAACCCAGGAACAGGCTGAGGATCTCAGCCTATCAGAATCCATACATACTGTCTCATAGAAGTGGGGGAGACAAGTGGTAGCCTACTTTGAGGTGCAGTGAAAAAAACGGGCTTTCAAGGTTCATCAATTTCAGGGTACAATAGGCAAAGGTACCCCTTTAAATGTCAGTAATGAGGTCAGCCTGGCAGGCTGGGTCTTACACCTAGACCAACTGAGTGAAACCTCTAGGCCTGAAGATGGGCAAGGATGCTGAAGACAAGATTCTCTCTGTGCAAGCAGAGTCAAGTCAGAGGGAAGCAATCCTGGATAACTCCAGCCCCTTAGCCAGGGCGTCTTCATTGATGTCTGCTCCTCCTGGAGCAAACACTGTAAGATTGTTGCAAATTAACTTTCCCTCTTTCTTTCTCTGAGACCTGAATTTCAGCTGGGACTAAAGGAAAAACAGTGTCTATGAAAATTAGCTTTCTGATGTTGAAAGTCCTGGGAATCTGAGCCCCTGTTTTGAAAAGAAAACCCAATGGAAACATAAGGGTTCCTGTGATAAGTAAGTCTAGACTCTCTTAAAGAACAAAATATCTCTTTGTGAAGGGGTTGTGACATTCCCAGGGAAAATGTCTCCTCTTGGTCTATGAAATGCATACAGTTCTTTTTTTCTGGAACGGCTTAAACTTTAGTAACATCTCTCTAGTCTGTTTTAAATCAAAGTATTGTCACATCTTTTTCTCTCCTGGACTTTTGTCTCCCTCCCTTCCTATGAGATGGTTTTACTGTGAGAGCAGCATTAGAGAGGCTTGCTGAAAGCACAGTGTAATGGTGTTCAGCCTGGGCTCCAGCAGTGTGGTGCTCAGCATGAGCTGTCTGATGAGCGCGCACAGTGTGGGCTAGGTTTTCCTGTCTGGCTTATTCTGTGCTGTGCTGAATTAGGTTTCCAGAGGAAAACGACGCAATGGCCAAACAGTGGCTCGGTGCATGTCGTTTCCCCGCTGACTCCCTTGTTCCCTATGGTTTTTATTAGATTTGATCTCCCTGTTAAAAGAAAGTATACTTGAGGCAGAACATAGATTGTTTTTTTGTCTATTGAATATTTATGATAATCCTTCCTAGACAGTAAACTAAACATGACTCCATTCAAGAGGTTGGTGGTTAAGAACATTCAGGATTCCTATGAGTTTTTCGGAATCTGATCTTTCCAGTCTCCACGAGTAGTAATGGGGGAGGGGTGTACTGAAGTTATAACTGTGCTATAGTGAGTCCGTACAAAACACCTTCAGGGCTGGAGAGATGGCTCCAGGTATGAAATGTTTGCCATACAAGCAAGAGATCCTCAGTTCTAATACCCAGAGTCACAGAAAAGCTGGGTGCAGTAGCACCCATCTACAATCCTGTGCTTCTCTGGGGAGACACATGGGAGGTAGAGAGCAGAGGATTCTCCGTAGCTCACAGCCGTCTATCCTGTTGTGTAAAGCCGCAAGCAATAAAGAGACTCCAGCTCATGAAGATAGAACATGTGAAGCCTGATGTTCAAGGCCTTCATCTGACCTCCACACACACACCATTTTTTAAAAATTGAATGGGAATAAAAAGGAAAAATCTTTAATGTTAAATGAAACAAAGGCAATGATAAAGACCATCCATTCCCCGGTGTATTATCTGGTCACCAGAGGATGGATAACTGAGGATGTCACCCTCAAGCTTTTCTTCCCTTCCGTCAGACAATGTAGAACCGAAGAGTGAGAGAAACACAGTCAGAGACCACTAGTCAGCACTGTGCTGCTAATATTCCACTTACATTCTAACTCACTGCGTAATTTTACTTTATAAAAAAGCCACGGTTTGGTGGGACCTTCATCCAGCCACTCGCCGATTCTGCAACGTCTGTGTGCCTAGCAGCATTCTGGTAATAGCTGTGCAGACATACTTAAAAGATGCAAAATATTTTGTCTCTACAAAGACAAAAATATGAGAAAGAATCTAAGAAAAAAACATGAAATCAAATCATGAGCTACAGCTCAGCTCCTAAAGTCAGTAGTGGGAGTGGATGGAGGGGTTCCATGCTTAAGGGAAGTGGGCTGGGCAGTGGGAGTGGATGGAGGGGTTCCATGCTTAAGAGGAGTGGGCTGGAAGACTGTGTTAAGGATGCTGGATTAAAACTGGATGTGAAAGACAAGAAAGGAGCCATCTAGAAGGAGGTCTCCGGGGAAATAAATCTACAGCAGAAGGGACCTGAAAGTTTTGATCATTCAAAGATGATAAAAAGCTAACTTACCTGGAGGTTGACACGCAGCTGAGCCAGAGCAGACCTGGTCTGCCATGCCCAGTTTCACACTCTAGCATAAACTGGACAGCTAGAACTGCTAATTTTTACTTAGTTATTTTTTTTACTTAGTTATTTCAGGGAAATATTTCATGCATTCCTCACTTGAAATATGTGTTTCTTCACAAGTATTGAAGGTTTACTCACTTGGTTTTACTGGGTGCATTGGTGTTAACCCCTGATAAGACCTGAAGGTCTTTATAAAAGTCTTGCATTCATGAAGATGGACAGAGGTTCTCATCTGAACCACACACACACACACACACACACACACACACACACACACACACACACACACAGTTGAAAAAAAAACTTTGTTTTGTTTCAAAAAAATATTAGTAGTCATTTTCCTTTGTTTTTCAATTCACTAGCTTTAGTAAAACAAACTCGGTGCTGGAGCACAGAAACATTGTAACAAGAGACGGATATCTAGGACGAGCTGGGAGGCAGGAGGAAGGACATGATAACAAAGGCATCTGCCTGTGAGTCTGGTCCTCCCAGCCTGCTTCCCCTGTGACTGCATTTCTATCGCCCCTTTGCTCTCTGGGGCTACAGTGAAGTAAGCAGTAATTTAAACTTATTGTAAATAGTGCCTTAACATTGATTTTTAATAAAAATACAATATCTCTTTGTTGAAACAAATCAATTTTTAAAATGAGAATTGGTTCATCTCCTTTCAAACAATAAAGTACTTTGGATTCAAAATTAGACATGAAAACAAACTGCAGTATGGGTTTATGTCGATTAGTTATGTAACTTGGCATTTTTTCTTTTTCTCTGCCTTTACTTCCTCTGTCTGAAGGATCTGAAACTTGAACCCCTGGAAGAAGAAGTTATTGAAGAGAGTACTAAACCGGTGAGTGATTTCCATATCAAAATTTCAAAAATGCATAGTCTGAAGACAAGACTCACTGCCCTCAATATCTAGTGCCCCAATGATAAATCAAAAACTTAATGAATAAATTTATTTCACTCATTTAGATTTACAATGTTACAATGGCATTTGTTATCATATGTATTATTTCTTGCTTTCAACACCAATAAAAATTTCATGGCATGCAAAAAAGCAAGTACATCATACAAGTTATTAACTTATAAGCCCAGGAATATAGAGATTTTAGAAAAAATCACAATTTCATCAATTTTCCAAATTATTTTGCTCTTTGTTTAAAGGTGTCTATGCCCAGCTCTGAATCAGCTTAGCTGGTGTTAGCCAAGCCTGTCATACATATTAGAAGCTCAGAACTGCTCTTTGTGGGAGTAATTCACACTCTACCACCTATTTTTTTTGCATAAAGTTGTATTGAAATTGGGCCCTCCTCCATTTATGTAGTACCTGGGGTCACTCAGTAACAGAGCTGAGGAGTTGCTATGGGAACCAAGTAGCACTCAAAGCCTGACCTATCTGCTGTCTGTTTACAGAAACCCCTTGCTGACCCTGCTCCATCAGGTCTTGTGCACATGACAATCTTGGGGACCTGAGTGGGGTTGGGGTGGGGACTGACAGTCCCTCGGGCCCTTATTGGAAATACACATGATCACTTCTGCAGCATTCAGAGATTCGAAGCCAGTTAGAAAGCTAACCCAGGTCCCAGGTGAGGGAAACAGAAATGGGGACCTTGTAGGAGGAAGAGAAAAGGTAAATTCCAATGGGCCTGTCTCTTGTGGGGTCGTAAAGGCCTCTGGCCCTTTTCAGTAATCTTCCTGAATCATGGAAGTGTTGCTTTCAAACTGAGAGTGACAGAGAAACGGATGTAGAGGGCTAGGGCTCATATATCATATATATGCAGGAAATCAGTTCTCTTTGGTTGTCAGTACTGCACCAAGTTCCTGAGAGAATCCCACAAAGACCTGATAGACCACACAGCCTTGGGAGCTAGTCCCAGGTTTGCGTCATCTGATTCTTCCTCTCTGACCCTGAGAGGAAATAAAGCAAGGGTCAATTGGGTTGTTGAACTCAAGGTGGCTATTTATGTAAATAAATGGGTCAAATTTATAGAATGCTTCCAATACTATTTTAAAATGTTATTTTTTTTTCCAGTAAAAAGCACACACAGTGATTCAGGGGCACATAGTCCTCTCTTTTCAAATATCTCTTATTCCCAAGATAGGCTTTCTCCTACCAACAGAAAAGAAACAGAAAGATACGATGGCTCGTGTCCTTCATATTAGGCTCAAATGTGTTATCTGGAGCTCCTGTTTGAATATTTTTGTTAAAAAAAAAATCAAGAGATTGGAAGAGAGTCCCAAGAGTACCTGGGGAATGAGAAATGACAATGTGGGGTCTGACCTTCTAATCCCCACAGGAATCCCCTGTAGAACACACATAGACCCCTCTACCCCTCTACAAGGGGTCTCTAGCACCCAAAACTCTCTATAGTGACCGCTTTAGCTCAAAATCTGGGATCTACGGATATTTCTAAATTCTACTTGTTAGGAATTGGTCTCTGGAGGGCTGAAAAACATGAATTTTAGATAAACTGATAGAGCGAGAAAGAACACAGCGATGAAGCTAGGTCGTAAGGCATAAACGGGGTTAGTAGACTAGAAACACGCAGCCCTCAGTGCTTGATATCAACAATGAATTCACGCTGAGCGACATTTTCAGCTAGGAAATTCTATGATTAGACACTGGGTCTCAGTTCTTGGAAGAGCCTTGCCACCCAATTGTTTTTGTGAAATTTTTTTTCCCTGGTCCATTAACCTCTGTGATCATCTATAAAAGCCAACTGAAGAGTATCCCCTTCTGGGGAGTGGGGGAAGATCATAGACTATTCATAGCCTGCTGAGTGCTCGTGTGTGGACACAAACATGGTTCTGACGGCTGAATGGCTGAGGAATTTGTTATGGGGCTTTGTATGTCAGTGGCAACGCAACACCGTTTCCTCAGAAAACTGATCCTTATGACCAGCTTACATAGAGTCAGCTTCATGTGTGAGCTGATATCATTGCCTGGACACAGATTTTAACTTGATTTTGCTAAGCCCTTTGAAAACAAAGAACGTGTGTGTGTGTGTGTGTGTGTGTGTGTGTGTGTGTGTGTGTGTGTGTGTGTCTTCGCGCGCGCAGTCCTAGGAATTGAGCTAGGACTCATGCATGCTAGGCAGGTGCTCTGCCAGTGAAATCAATCCCCAGCCCTAGACGTCTGTCTTTATCACTGCATGCCCAGAGCCCTGCATGTGGTATTTACTGTGACAAAATAAACAGGCATGGTGTCTGTCTAAGAATAGACACCATGACCAAGCCAACTTTTATAAAAGAAAGCATTTAATGGGGATAATGGAGGCTTGCTTACAGTTTCATATGACAGGGAGCCCAGGCACATGCATGGTGGCACAAATGGTGTTGAAGCAGTAAAATCTATATCCTGATCTGCAGGCAGAGAAAGGGGAGGGAGGGAGGGGGAGAGAGAGAGAGAGAGAGAGAGAGAGAGAGAGAGAGAGAGAGAGA